>NW_027417399.1:0-146217 GCF_009905375.1 Apium graveolens
CACATTATGTCAGCACCAATGGTTCCGTCTTCTGCTGCAAGTTCCGTGATTATCTCCATTGGAATATGAGGGCCATTGTCAATACATGTGACAAACCCCTCATCTTGAGACAAGTAGAGCCTCATCTTCACTTTCCAGTGAGAATAAAATTCTCTGTCAAGAACTGGAATCTTCACACCTACATCCTTCTTACCCATCATTGATTTTATAGCTTCAAGATCTTTGAACCCTCTATAGATTGAGGGCTTGCTTCGATACCAATTATTATTTTTTACAATCAATATACAATCAATATACGAGTAATCTGTAGAAGGGGGGTTGAATACAAATTATAATTTTCACCGTTTTCATTTTGAACAATTGCTAAAGTGAAATAAAAACACATGATTTATAATATCAGGGAATATTCAAATGAGATTTTAGAATTTTTTTTTGAAATTTAATCAAAGGGATATATTCAGTTGATCTTAATTTTTTTTTTAGTGTTATAGATTTGAATGTATTTGATTTGTATTTTAAAAAATTCACTGTAAAATGTTGATATTTAATTTGGATAATAAAAATATCTTATCTTCACAATCTACTTTTATTTTATTAGGATATAATGAAATTTGGATTTTTTCTTATTATAACAATATAACTATCTTATAAGAAAATTCACATTCATTGACCTTGCCGCACACATGCATCAAGATTCAGGCCTTATGTGGACTTCTACACACCCGAGACAAAAGTTGACAATTTACTAGCCCGCTTCACGTATAGTTAGAATGAAATTATTCAAAATAAGTCAAACTTTTAGTATTTTTTTTCTTAATTCTCATGGGTTTAAGCCCATATAAATAGAATAAATAATTCAAAATAAGTCAAATTTTGAGTATTTTTTTTCTAAATTCTACTTGAAGCAAAAAAACCCTCTACACATAGCAAAATTGAACTTTTTTGGTGCTTGTTCCGAGATATTTATCTACGATTAAGATGTGGTCTTAATATCAAGATTTTGCCTTCTTAACCTAGAATTTTATTTTTTTGACCGGAGAAACCTAGAACTAGTCTTGAAAGAAAAACTTTGAGTTTTTATCCCCGATTCAATTTATTTTAGGAAGTTACCTATATTGGCGGGTAATTGCCCTTTCTATCACAACTGTAATAAAAATATTTTAAAATATCATAATTTAGAAAAATATCCTTTTATATCATACAAAAATACAACTTTAAAATGCATATCTAGAAAACTCATCCTCACATTGCATTTCTCCCTAATTTTTAGAAAAAAACTATTTTTATGCAAACGTATTTTCAATATTTCTGCAATAAAAATAAACAGGTGAAAAAGTCACGTGAAATTTGAACCTGCATAACATCATACAAGGCCCACTTGCTGGTGGCTATACAAGGGAAACATGAGTTTTTAATTTTTTTTCCGTGAAAAAAACTTGCATTATTATATGAGACTAACTACAATTTTTTTGATAGTGATATCATGGGCCATTTAACATTAAATTGTGATTAAAAGGGCCTTTACTCTATATTGGCCCGACCAATTAGCATATTTGCATAAAAAATGTATTTTTTATACTTTATTATGCTCATAGATTGCAATCTTAATTTATAATTTTTTTATGTACTCAATGAGTAAAAACCCCTAATTCATGACCATGATGAGTTAGTATTCCTTATTATATTATTCGGTTACATTTCGATTTTATTTAGATAAAATACAATTAGAAATATTGTAGCGAATATTGTAAACTTTTAATCAAATTTCAAGAAATTTCAAGAAATTGCAGTGAATATTGTGAAAATTTCAAATATTGTAAACTTTTAATTAAATTTCAAGAAATTGTAGCGAATGTTGTGAAAATTTATGATTTATGATAAGATCCACACAATTTAAATGTTAAATAAGACAATTAGTATGTAAATTGTGGAATTGATAGTCATTTCTTAATAAAATCTTTTTGAGTTTTGATCAATGAGTCATGTAAGCAATATAATTTGGTTTTGATTAATAATTTCAAAATTCAGTTTAACCTATCAAATTTAGCGCTTAAATTTGTTTTTTGATTTTGTGGCTTTTAACCCTTAAATTTATTTACGTGCTTTGAATAAAATGGTGCATGCTTATTATATTAAGGAAAATAATATTGAAATTATGGAGGTTGCTAAGCAGGCTTAATGAGTTGTGAAGAAAATCTTTAGCATAAGAAAACACGTAAGGGGTGGTAGTAAAAGAGATAAATTTTCTATTGCAGATGCTTATAATTGCAATGATTATAAGAGAATAAGGGAAAATTTTGTAAAAGTAAACTGGATTAAGTTCTTATGTGGTAAATCATCTCCGTTGAATTGTGGTAAATTATCTCCGTTGAATTGCATTTTATCATATTGTTAGTATTTCAGGGGAAGTTATCAACTACTCGTATAATAAGGAAACTGGGCATTCAATGTAAGTTAACTTGTGGTTTATTCAATGTAAGGTATTTTGAGACAAGGTAAGTAATAGAAAGTTGAAATCATAATGATGGCAAAAGCAAAGTCTAATGCTTCAACACACATGACAATTTACTTGCTCCAGAAAGGAATGGTAGAAAATTTAAATTGAAATCTCAAGAGGAGAAGCTTATATATGATCAGAAATATTTTTTGTGTCATTTATAAGAGATATTTAAAATTAGGTAATTTGTAAGTGGAGGTGTTTAGGTTATTATATAGTTAGAATTTTGTAATAAGTTCGATATGACTTTAACTATTATTTAACAAATAAAGTAATTTATCAGTACTAAAAACTTGACTCTCTATAATTATCCGAGTCAACTAATAGTTTAACTAATTACAAAACCAAAAAATATAGGTATGTAAAAAGAAAAATGCTAAAAGTCCTAAATGGGTAACTAAAATGGATCCCAAATCACACTTGTTATTGTCTGATTGGCTAAAATACAATTAGTAACAACTAATTCCCCTTAATTCAAAAGAATTCCACCTATAAAATTATCCAAATGGTCACTAATGTGGTGTCATTTTAGAAAAGAATTTCATATCCAATTTGATATCTTTAACAACTCTCATGTAAAATATTGGTGAACTTTGTTATTTGTATAATTTGATCTAATAACTTTTGTGTCTAATATATTTCTTGTATCTCTTTTATCTCAAAGTGTTTCTCTCCCTCCACTTTCTAAAATGATATATATACATATATATATACATATATCGATTCCAAATGTTAAACTTACTCCATATGTTTCATTTTAATTTATCTCTTTACTTTTATGCACACATCTCAAGATGCATTGACCGTAAAGTGAAAATTATCTTTTTGTATATAAAATTTTAAGTTATATATTTTTATTCAGAAAAAAAAAAATTTTAAAAATTATTATTTTAACTATGCGGTCAAAGCACTTAGTGTAACATATAATACATGATGTCAAAGATTACTGGAGCTAAAAATGTCATTAGCATCTATTATCTGAGTGGAAAATTAATGAATAGTTATTTTCAGTAATCAGTTAAGCTTGGGGCCAACCCTAAGTTAGTTGTATTGTTATCTAAATTTGTATTCTGTACTTGTAACACTTACAGTCTGTAAAAATACAAAGGAGCAGACTGGAGTCTTTTTCCTAAAACAATATCAAGCCTAAGGATTCTATCTGGAAGAAGATCCAGAAGATCATACCTCAGAAGAATTTTGAAGAAGCTTGGAGTTGAATAAATCTGTTTGGAGAAAAATGTTCTAAGTCAAGATCTCTACAAGTCACAGATTTAATGTTATGGAGAAGTCATTTGAGAACTCCAGAATGACTTATCGAGAAGTCATTCAAACTCCAGAGAGTACTGATGGATAAGCAATATCTACTCGACGGATGAGCTATATATCCACTCGATGGATGAATAACATCTACTCGATGGATGAGCAATATCTACTCGACGGATAAACTATACATCTACTCGACGGATGAGCAATATCTACTCAACGGATAAGCAACATCCACCGGGAGTAGAGAAGCCAGGAAAGCTACTCGAGAACTCAAAGAGATATCGAAAAGTCATTCTTTCACTAGAGAACTCAGAGTTATCGACAAGTCTATATCCATTCGAGAACTCAGAGATGTCTACAAGTCAAGTGAAGTTATGAAGACTAGAGATCTCGATGAGCTGAAGACCTCTACAAGCCAAACTCATTATGGAGTACTAGAGATCTCGATAAGCCTTTGTACTTATCAAGATATCAAGTGTTCAAATGAATCAAACTGGAGATCTAGAAGTACAATCTCAAAGTACAGAATTGCAGATCAGTTTAATATCCAAGATAAATAATCAAAAAACAATTCAACAGCTGGATTGACAAGTCTACAAAAAGCAGCTTGAAGTGTGTGAAGATCAATGGCAAAGATTAACTGACATAGGAAGATTAAAGTAAACACGGGATACTAAAGATACGCTAAGCCAAAAATGGAAGATTTGCTTTTCTATAAATAGAAATGACAAGTGACACTTTAGAAAAGCTAATAGTATGTTTATTATTTACTGTGTAAACCAGCAGTTAACTGAGCTATACAGTTAACACTGGTCCTCTAGTTAGAAGTAACAATTTAGATCAAAATTCTTATAATACTCTCGAGAAGAAGCTGAGCTCTTTAACTTCGAAGAGCTTAGAAATTTTGTAGCAAAGCATCTTAATTTTTAATACAAAAATTAAGTGAGTTTTAAAGATCTGTGTTCTTTATTTTGTGCAAGGTTAATTTCTGCATGAACACTTTTCTATACAGGATTTAATTTATTTTGTTCAACCATTATCTTTCAAGAAAAGCCTAAAATTAGAAAAACACATTCACCCCCCTCTATGTGTGATTCATTACCGAACAAGTGGTATCAGAGCAAAATCTGAAAAAAACAGATTTGAGATCTTCGAAGAATGAATACACAGAAAATCAGTAGCATCAAAATTCCTACCTTTGACAAAGCTAACTACACTTTTTGGAAAAAGAAAATAATGTTGTTTATCAGGATGGCAAATCCATTCTACATTCAGATCCTCAAGAATGGACCCTTCATTCCTATGATAAGGGTTGAGGAATCTACAGATGGAGACCTTGTCATACCAACTCATTATGCTCCAAAAGATCCTGCTAAGTATACAAATTCTGAAAAGGAGAAATTTTCCTTGGATAGCAGCTTGCAAATGATATTGATTGAGTCACTTGACAATGTGATGAACAACAATATTATCAACTTTGACACTGCCATGAAGATATGGGAAAAGATTGAGATACTGTGAGAAGGAACTGAGGAGGTTAGATCAAATCAAAGAAGGATACTGATTTCACAGTATGAGGGTTTTATGGCTAAGCCTAAGGAAAGCATTACTCATGTGTTTGAAAGATTTAACAAGCTGATAAATGACTTGCAGCTTCATGACAAATACTATGAAGCTGAAGAAGTGAATATAAAGTTCTTGCTTACTCTCCCTGACCATTTGGAACAAAAAGTCTCAGCAATCAGGGAAGGAAGAGACTTGAGCAGAATAACTCTGGAAGTTCTATATGGGATTCTTAAAACATATGAACTAGAGATGATTCAAAGGCAATCACTGAGGTCTGGTCAAGGACATGTTGTGGATGGATCAAGTGCTTTAATTATTAATGAAAGCCACTCATTCAATAATGAACTAAGATATCAAACTTCAGATGCCTTATCAAGTGAGCAGAGAACAAATAATTCACAGGAGCAAGTCATCTTAGAGATAGAAAAGGATAAGTTTTACACTCTTGAAGAACTGGATGAGCTAGATCAGTCTATGGCCTATCTAGCTAGAAAATTCTCTAACATTAGAGTAAAGAAGCCAAGATATTTCAAGAATAAAGGACAATCCTTCAACAAAACAACTGGAAAGAGAAAGGGAAGTACAATTCTGACAGCAAGAGTGGTTACAAAACTGGATCTATTGACAGATCTAATATAAGATGCTTCAATTATGATGAACTAGGCCACTTTGCTACAGAATGCAGGAAACCCAAAAAGGTAAAGAAAGATAAAGCTTATCTTGAACTGGAAGTAAAGTATGAAGGAAGCTCAACTTGAGATACTAGAAGGAAGCTCAACTTGAGATTATGACATTCCAAGGGAATCAGTTTTGGAGCTGTTGGTTTCATAGATACAAATTGTGTCTTTCTAAGACCTGTATCCTGATTTAGCATCAAAACTTCTTGCACCAATGGAAAAACAGCTAGCTGACATTTTTACTAAACCTTTGGATGAAGAAACTTTCACTAAGACTTGTAAGTGAAATTGGATTGCTCAATTCTTCATCCTAAGGCAAGAACTCAACTAATGTTGTGCAGCAGATTAATCTCCAGTAAATCAAAATTAATTTGATTAAATTAGAAATTAACTGAAATATGAATTATAAATATTTTAGAAATCTCTGTATATTTTTCTTTCAAATTTAATTAACTCAGAATTTTTCAAATTCTGAGTAAACTGCTTAGTTGTTAATTTACATCCTTAATATGTAAAATTAACTCAAGGCAGAATTACAATAACCAAAACTATTTAGAAAACTGAGTTCTTGATAAGTATCAATTGACTTCTCGACAAGTCACTTTAGGACTTCTCGAGTAGTCCTCAATAAGCTAACTTACTGACTTCTCGAGTGACTTCTCGATAGATTTAAAATGTCTTATCGATAAGTCCTTGTAAAGTTCTCTAATAATGTTCATAACAGAGTTCTCTACAAGTACAATCCTTTAACTTATCAATAACTCAGAACTGAGATAATTTAAATTGATAAAATATTTTAGTAAAATACTTTGGGAAAATGCATTCTAATTTTATTTTGAATTTATTCAAGTAAAAGTTAGAATTAATTCAGTCCACTTTTGGGGACAAACCAGGTATTTATTTGACATTTCGATAAGTCAAGTTTGAGTTCTCTATAAGAGTGATTTAAAATGACTTTTCGATATGTACTTCACTTCTCTAAATGACTTCTGGATAGAAAAACTCCAAATGTCTACTTTTGAGTTCTCGACAAGTCATCTTCTTTTACTATAAATACCCAGACTTCTCGATACATACTTACAGCTTTTGAGAACTAAAGTGACCTAGCTTTCAATCCATAACCATTTTCTCTCTCATTTTTCATTCTTTCTCAGAGATCTTTCCTACCCATTTATTCTCATTAATCAATTATGGCTCAAAATGTTGCTAGGATATCTATCCCGGAAAAAGGAACTAATTATCTTGCTTTCACTGATGCAAACCAAGCTCCTGATAGTTTCAAGGGGTTTGTAAAACTGCTGTCTGAATCCTATCTTGCAGGTGCCTTGACTGCAAATCCAGTACCGTGTCTAGATGTGCTGCATGATTTCTGGACTACAGCTGTAGTGAGGACTGATGTTAACAACAACTCTCTCTCTCTGGTGGTGACACGCACAATTGGTGGTGACTACAACTCTCTCTCTCTCTGGTGGTGACACGCACAATTGGGAGTTTTGACTCTTCAAGCATTGTCCTTGCAGCTTCAATTAGTGATCTGTTCTTCCTTTCTACCACACCATTTTGTTGTGGAGTCCTTGGAGCTGAGAACTCATGCATGATCCCATTTTCTTCACAGAATAACTTCATGGTTGAATTCTTGAACTCAGTTCCATTATCACTCCTAATATTCCTTACTTTGAAATCAGGATGATTGTTGACTTGCTTGATATGATTGATAATGATTTCACTAGCTTCATCCTTTGATCCAAGAAAATAGACCCATGAAAACTTAGAGAAATCATCAACACACTAGGCAATATCTTTTCCTTGAAATTGACAATACATTGACTGGTCCAAAAAGATCCATGTGTAGCAATTGTAATGGTTCATCAATTGCAGATTCAAGCTTCTTACTGAATGATACTTTCTTTTGCTTTCCTTTCTGACAAGCATCACACAGTCCATCCCTTGTGAATTCCACTAGAGGCATTCCTCTAACTAAGTCCTTTTTGACTAGATCATTCATTGTCTTGAAATTCAAATGGGACAGCTTCTTGTGCCATAGCCAACTTTCAACTGCACTTGCTTTGCTGAAAAGACAAGTAACGGATTCTGCATCTGTAGAGTTGAAGTCAGCAAAGTACACATTCCCTTTTCTAACTCCAGTTAGAACCACTTTATTGTCCTTTTTACTTGTGACAATACAGGCTTCAGAATTGAAGGAAACAGTATTCCCTCTGTCACATAGTTTACTGATGCTCAATAATTGTGTTTGAGACCATCAACCAATGCAACTTCATCAATGATGACATTTTCTTTTGAAATCAAGCCATATCCCATAGTGAATCCTTTGCTGTCATCTCCAAAGGTTATGCTAGGGCCAGCTCTCTCCTTAAACTCTGTGAGCAGGGTAAAATCTCCTGTCATGTGTCTTGAACAGCCACTGTCCAAGTACCATAGATTCCTTCTTTTTCCCTGCACACAACAAAATCAATCAAGTTGATTTTGGTACCCAAGTTTCCTTGGGTCCAGCCTTGTTAGTCTTTTTCTTAGACTTCATTCCTCCTGCATCTTTTGACTTAGGTAACTTTGGGTCAACCTTGATCTCATATGTGGTTGGTTGAAGTGTAGGGTTAGTCACAAAATCATTTAGCATATTTGATTGAATTTGATAAGGCATAGATTGTGCAAACATGTTATTCCATATAGGCATATTGTATGGCATTTGAGGCATACTAAATGCAGTAAAATAAGGATTATTAATATATGGCATGTTTGCAAAATGTGCATGGGGATTCTGATGAGACATAACAGGCATGGCATGCAGATGTGACATAGACATGTTAGGCATGGAGGGATTTGAAGATATGGGAGCATTTTTAACAGATTTACAATTATCAGATAGGTGATTAACACTTTTACAATGCACACAGCTTTTTCTAGGAGCATACCTATCAGGTGTGTAATTGTTATGTTTATTAATCCCTACCTTCCCATTTCTTTTAGATTTTTTTTTAGTTTCCTTCTTATCCTCAACCAACTTAAGCCTATTTTTCAGCTAATCTAAAGTCATGTGTCCTATATTCACCTTTCTGACATCTTTGGATGTGCTAGCTCCTTCTTTGACAAGGTTCTTGAGAGTTGAATCATTCTTCTTATTGAGATTTTTATTTTTAAAATTACTTTCCTGTTTTAATTGATGAGCCTTCAACGGATGCTCCTTTTCTTCCTTCAACAGATAACTTTCATCATCCGTTGATTCCACATCCGTTGACAATCCATCAATTAATTCTAACTCCTTTTTGTTTTTCTTCCAGGCATCCTCACAGAATGATTTAATTCCCTGAACCTTGGCAATCTGAACGCTAATATCCCTAGATGTTTTCCAGGCCTTGATTACCTCTTGCTCACTTTCTAACCGTTTAGAAAGAATTTCTACTTTCTTAACAGCTTCTTCTAGTTCACTTTCAACAGTCAAGCATTTAAGTTTAATCTTTTCAAGCTCAATTACCTGATTCTCTAACACAGCATTCCTATCACTTAAAAACACATTATTCTCTTTGATCCTAGTGTTTTCTTTAGCTAGTGATTTAAGGGAAACACGCAAATGATATAATTCACTTAAAACACATTATTCTCTTTGATCCTAGTGTGAAGTGCATTTGAGTTATATTTTTACCTAATAAAAAAACACAACTAAATATATTATGAGTTATCACCAAAAACATCCAATAGTTTAAGTATTTGTGATTCTAAACAATATTAGATATTAATAAAAATATATCCAGGCTCTTATTTTTAAATTTGAACAAATAATATATAACAAAAAGCCCAAAACCCAAATTATCTTAAAGCCCAGATAGACCAAACCCTAACTAGCCCACCTAGTACAAATACCATAGCACTTTTCGTCATTTTCATCAAAACCCTATCTTGCCGCCCTTGCACCACCTTGCTCTGTGCTAGAAAAATTAGATACAAATACATACATACATCTATATCTATATACAAAGGAATAAACAGCTATAATTCCTTCATTTCACTCCCCCTTTATCTATAAGAATCAAGTTGCACGGAAATCTTGGTCATTTCACTCCATTCCGGTAATTTCTCAAGGTTTTATTCATTTTTTTAGTGTGTGTTTGTGGGTTGTGTCTTTTTGTGATTTTATTAGGGGGATATGTTTATTTTGCCTTGTATAAACACCATGTCCAGATCTATATCATTTATTTTGTTCTTGTTGCTTTACTTGAGTTGCTTCGGTAAAGATTGTATATTTTAGCTTGTAATTGTAATTTGATATATATGAATTTACAGCTTTCTATGTGGTAGATCCATAAATTCTCTTGCTATATTTCAGTAATTTTAAAATATTGGCATTTATCTTTGTATCTTTGTTTCCAACTGTTTGTCTTCTACTACCTTAATGTGTGCTTTAGAGGATCGGTCACGTAACATATATCTATATCATTTATTTTGTTGTACAAGTTTCTGTTTCTTTCAACCTGTTTCTCCTCTATTATAATATTTTTGAGGGACCGATTACTTAACATATATTTATATCATTTATTCAGTTTTACAAGTTTTTGTTATCGTTTTACTTTAGTACTCATGTAAAGATTAAATCCTATAATTTATAAATATAATTTGATAAACATTTCTTTTGTTGAAATAAGGAGCAGTGTGTATGTATTTTATCCCTTTGTATGTGATAAATCTGAAATTTTCTTGTTTAGTTTGCATAAATTTAAGATGCAAGTATCTATCTTTGTTTCAACTTGTTTATCCTCTACTACCTTAATGTTTTAGATGACTGGTTACTTAATATATATCTATATCATTAATTATGGTGTACAAGCTTCTATTATTGTTTTACTTGAGTTGCTTGTGTGAAGATTGTATCTTAATTATAGATATAATTTGATATATTATTTTGTTGAACTATTAAGGTTGTTTATATGAATCTTACCTCTCTGTATATGATAGATTTGGATAAGTTTTGTTCTGTTTTTTTTATTAGGAGATGTGGTCAATTGTTTAGATCAGTTTATGTACCATGAGGATATTTGTATCATTTATTGATCTATTTTATATGCTTGTATGTTGCTTTACTTGAGCTACATATGTAAATATTAATGTATCATTTTACTTGGAAATATAATATAATGTAATTTATTTTTTGCTGAATGAGCTGTGAATCTGAACTGACCTATTTAAATGTGAGATATCTTTTGTTTTCTGATGGTCGGTTTGTGAAAAGTTCTAGTATTGTGTTATTATGGTTGTTGGTTTACTTTTTTTTTTCATTTTTTGTAAACACAAATGATCAAATATGTAGGGATAAAACTGAAGTAAAAACGACTGTAACTAGTTTTGTTAGTATTTTAAAATGATTGGTAATGAATGTCATTATTTGAAACTATTGAACCCTAAATTAGCTATGGTTCAAGTTATTGTATTTCTTTCTTCAACTCGTTTAGGTAATTTAGAGTTTAAATACCGAAGTTCCTTACCTATCATCTTAAAGTGCCACAAACTAATTTTTAATTGTTGTTAACTTAGTTTACCCTTACTTATCTGAGTTGTAATTATAAATATTGAATAAACAACTTCGTGGTTGAATTCTTGAACTCAGTTCCATTATCACTCCTAATATTCCTTACTTTGAAATCAGGATGATTGTTGACTTGCTTGATATGATTGATAATGATTTCACTAGCTTCATCCTTTGATCCAAGAAAATAGACCCATGAAAACTTAGAGAAATCATCAACAATCACTAGGCAATATCTTTTCCTTGAAATTGACAATACATTGACTGGTCCAAAAAGATCCATGTGTAGCAATTGTAATGGTTCATCAATTGCAGATTCAAGCTTCTTACTGAATGATACTTTCTTTTGCTTTCCTTTCTGACAAGCATCACACAGTCCATCCCTTGTGAATTCCACTAAAGGCATTCTTCTAACTAAGTCCTTTTTGACTAGATCATTCATTGTCTTGAAATTCAAATGTGACAGCTTCTTGTGCCATAGCCAACTTTCAACCGCACTTGCTTTGCTGAAAAGACAAGTAATGGATTCTGCATCTGTAGAGTTGAAGTCAGCTAAGTACACATTCCCTTTTCTAACTCCAGTTAGAACCACTTTATTGTCCTTTTTACTTGTGACAATACAGGCTTCAGAATTGAAGGAAACAGTATTCCCTCTGTCACATAGTTTACTGATGCTCAATAAGTTGTGTTTGAGACCATCAACCAATGTAACTTCATCAATGATGACATTTTCTTTTGAAATCAAGCCATGTCTTTGCTCCAACCACCACATAAGTTCCATACAGAGGATAGGCTGGTTCGCTTAAAGAAAATCCTTTCTATGATCAAATCCGAATCATGTCCCATAGTGAATCCTTTGCTGTCATCTCCAAAGGTTATGCTAGGGCCAGCTCTCTCCTTAAACTCTGTGAGCAGGGTAAAATCTCCTGTCATGTGTCTTGAACAACCACTGTCCAAGTACCATAGATTCCTTCTTTTTCCCTGCACACAACAAAATCAATCAAGTTGATTTTGGTACCCAAGTTTCCTTGGGTCCAGCCTTGTTAGTCTTTTTCTTAGACTTCATTCCTCCTGCATCTTTTGACTTAGGTAACTTTGGGTCAACCTTGATCTCATATGTGGTTGGTTGAAGTGTAGGGTTAGTCACAAAATCATTTAGCACATTTGATTGAATTTGATAAGGCATAGATTGTGCAAACATGTTATTCCACATAGGCATATTGTATGGCATTTGAGGCATACTAAATGCAGTAAAATAAGGATTATTAATATATGGCATGTTTGCAAAATGTGCATGGGGATTCTGATGAGACATAACAGGCATGGCATGCAGATGTGACATAGACATGTTAGGCATGGAGGGATTTGAAGATATGGGAGCATTTTTAACAGATTTACAATTATCAGATAGGTGATTAACACTTTTACAATGCACACAGCTTTTTCTAGGAGCATACCTATCAGGTGTGTAATTGTTATGTTTATTAATCCCTACCTTCCCATTTCTTTTAGATTTTTTTTTAGTTTCCTTCTTATCCTCAACCAACTTAAGCCTATTTTTCAGCTAATCTAAAGTCATGTGTCCTATATTCACCTTTCTGACATCTTTGGATGTGCTAGCTCCTTCTTTGACAAGGTTCTTGAGAGTTGAATCATTCTTCTTATTGAGATTTTTATTTTTAAAATTACTTGCCTATTTTAATTGAGCCTTCAACGGATGCTCCTTTTCTTCCTTCAACAGATAACTTTCATCATCCGTTGATTCCACATCCGTTGACAATCCATCAATTAATTCTAACTCCTTTTTGTTTTTCTTCCAGGCATCCTCACAGAATGATTTAATTCCCTGAACCTTGGCAATCTGAACGCTAACATCCCTAGATGTTTTCCAGGCCTTGATTACCTCTTGCTCACTTTCTAACTGTTTAGAAAGAATTTCTACTTTCTTAACAGCTTCTTCTAGTTCACTTTCAACAGTCAAGCATTTAAGTTTAATCTTTTCAAGCTCAATTACCTGATTCTCTAACACAGCATTCCTATCACTTAAAAGCACATTATTCTCTTTGATCCTAGTGTTTTCTTTAGCTAGTGATTTAAGGGAAACACGCAAATGATATAATTCACTTAAAACACATTATTCTCTTTGATCCTAGTGTGAAGTGCATTTGAGTTATATTTTTACCTAATAAAAAAACACAACTAAATATATTATGAGTTATCACAAAAACATCCAATAGTTTAAGTATTTGTGATTCTAAACAATATTAGATATTAAAAAATATATCCAGGCTCTTATTTTTAAATTTGAACAAATAATATATAAAAAAAGCCCAAAACCCAAATTATCTTAAAGCCCAGATAGACCAAACCCTAACTAGCCCACCTAGTACAAATACCATAGCACTTTTCGTCATTTTCATCAAAACCCTATCTTGCCGCCCTTGCACCACCTTGCTCTGTGCTAGAAAAATTAGATACAAATACATACATACATCTATATCTATATACAAAGGAATAAACAGCTATAATTCCTTCATTTCACTCCCCCTTTATCTATAAGAATCAAGTTGCACGGAAATCTTGGTCATTTCACTCCATTCCGGTAATTTCTCAAGGTTTTATTCATTTTTTTAGTGTGTGTTTGTGGGTTGTGTTCTTTTTGTGATTTTATTAGGGGGATATGTTTATTTTGCCTTGTATAAACACCATGTCCAGATCTATATCATTTATTTTGTTCTTGTTGCTTTACTTGAGTTGCTTCGGTAAAGATTGTATATTTTAGCTTGTAATTGTAATTTGATATATATGAATTTACAGCTTTCTATGTGGTAGATCCATAAATTCTCTTGCTATATTTCAGTAATTTTAAAATATTGGCATTTATCTTTGTATCTTTGTTTCCAACTGTTTGTCTTCTACTACCTTAATGTGTGCTTTAGAGGATCGGTCACGTAACATATATCTATATCATTTATTTTGTTGTACAAGTTTCTGTTTCTTTCAACCTGTTTCTCCTCTATTATAATATTTTTGAGGGACCGATTACTTAACATATATTTATATCATTTATTCAGTTTTACAAGTTTTTGTTATCGTTTTACTTTAGTACTCATGTAAAGATTAAATCCTATAATTTATAAATATAATTTGATAAACATTTCTTTTGTTGAAATAAGGAGCAGTGTGTATGTATTTTATCCCTTTGTATGTGATAAATCTGAAATTTTCTTGTTTAGTTTGCATAAATTTAAGATGCAAGTATCTATCTTTGTTTCAACTTGTTTATCCTCTACTACCTTAATGTTTTAGATGACTGGTTACTTAATATATATCTATATCATTAATTATGGTGTACAAGCTTCTATTATCGTTTTACTTGAGTTGCTTGTGTGAAGATTGTATCTTAATTATAGATATAATTTGATATATATTTTTGTTGAACTATTAAGGTTGTTTATATGAATCTTACCTCTCTGTATATGATAGATTTGGATAAGTTTTGTTCTGTTTTTTTTATTAGGAGATGTGGTCAATTATTTAGATCAGTTTATGTACCATGAGGATATTTGTATCATTTATTGATCTATTTTATATGCTTGTATGTTGCTTTACTTGAGCTACATATGTAAATATTAATGTATCATTTTACTTGGAAATATAATATAATGTAATTTATTTTTTGCTGAATGAGCTGTGAATCTGAACTGACCTATTTAAATGTGAGATATCTTTTGTTTTCTGATGGTCGGTTTGTGAAAAGTTCTAGTATTGTGTTATTATGGTTGTTGGTTTACTTTTTTTTTTCATTTTTTGTAAACACAAATGATCAAATATGTAGGGATAAAACTGAAGTAAAAACGACTGTAACTAGTTTTGTTAGTATTTTAAAATGATTGGTAATGAATGTCATTATTTGAAACTATTGAACCCTAAATTAGCTATGGTTCAAGTTATTGTATTTCTTTCTTCAACTCGTTTAGGTAATTTAGAGTTTAAATACCGAAGTTCCTTACCTATCATCTTAAAGTGCCACAAACTAATTTTTAATTGTTGTTAACTTAGTTTACCCTTACTTATCTGAGTTGTAATTATAAATATTGAAATAAACAACTTCGTGGTTGAATTCTTGAACTCAGTTCCATTATCCTAATATTCCTTACTTTGAAATCAGGATGATTGTTGACTTGCTTGATATGATTGATAATGATTTCACTAGCTTCATCCTTTGATCCAAGAAAATAGACCCATGAAAACTTAGAGAAATCATCAACAATCACTAGGCAATATCTTTTCCTTGAAATTGACAATACATTGACTGGTCCAAAAAGATCCATGTGTAGCAATTGTAATGGTTCATCAATTGCAGATTCAAGCTTCTTACTGAATGATACTTTCTTTTGCTTTCCTTTCTGACAAGCATCACACAGTCCATCCCTTGTGAATTCCACTAAGGCATTCTCTAACTAAGTCCTTTTTGACTAGATCATTCATTGTCTTGAAATTCAAATGACAGCTTCTTGTGCCATAGCCAACTTTCAACGCACTTGCTTTGCTGAAAAGACAAGTAATGGATTCTGCATCTGTAGAGTTGAAGTCAGCTAAGTACACATTCCCTTTTCTAACTCCAGTTAGAACCACTTTATTGTCCTTTTTACTTGTGACAATACAGGCTTCAGAATTGAAGGAAACAGTATTCCCTCTGTCACATAGTTTACTGATGCTCAATAAGTTGTGTTTGAGACCATCAACCAATGTAACTTCATCAATGATGACATTTTCTTTTGAAATCAAGCCATGTCTTTGCTCCAACCACCACATAAGTTCCATACAGAGGATAGGCTGGTTCGCTTAAAGAAAATCCTTTCTATGATCAAATCCGAATCATGTCCCATAGTGAATCCTTTGCTGTCATCTCCAAAGGTTATGCTAGGGCCAGCTCTCTCCTTAAACTCTGTGAGCAGGGTAAAATCTCCTGTCATGTGTCTTGAACAACCACTGTCCAAGTACCATAGATTCCTTCTTTTTCCCTGCACACAACAAAATCAATCAAGTTGATTTTGGTACCCAAGTTTCCTTGGGTCCAGCCTTGTTAGTCTTTTTCTTAGACTTCATTCCTCCTGCATCTTTTGACTTAGGTAACTTTGGGTCAACCTTGATCTCATATGTGGTTGGTTGAAGTGTAGGGTTAGTCACAAAATCATTTAGCACATTTGATTGAATTTGATAAGGCATAGATTGTGCAAACATGTTATTCCACATAGGCATATTGTATGGCATTTGAGGCATACTAAATGTAGTAAAATAAGGATTATTAATATATGGCATGTTTGCAAAATGTGCATGGGGATTCTGATGAGACATAACAGGCATGGCATGCAGATGTGACATAGACATGTTAGGCATGGAGGGATTTGAAGATATGGGAGCATTTTTAACAGATTTACAATTATCAGATAGGTGATTAACACTTTTACAATGCACACAGCTTTTTCTAGGAGCATACCTATCAGGTGTGTAATTGTTATGTTTATTAATCCCTACCTTCCCATTTCTTTTAGATTTTTTTTAGTTTCCTTCTTATCCTCAACCAACTTAAGCCTATTTTTCAGCTAATCTAAAGTCATGTGTCCTATATTCACCTTTCTGACATCTTTGGATGTGCTAGCTCCTTCTTTGACAAGGTTCTTGAGAGTTGAATCATTCTTCTTATTGAGATTTTTATTTTTAAAATTACTTGCCTATTTTAATTGATGAGCCTTCAACGGATGCTCCTTTTCTTCCTTCAACAGATAACTTTCATCATCCGTTGATTCCACATCCGTTGACAATCCATCAATTAATTCTAACTCCTTTTTGTTTTTCTTCCAGGCATCCTCACAGAATGATTTAATTCCCTGAACCTTGGCAATCTGAACGCTAACATCCCTAGATGTTTTCCAGGCCTTGATTACCTCTTGCTCACTTTCTAACTGTTTAGAAAGAATTTCTACTTTCTTAACAGCTTCTTCTAGTTCACTTTCAACAGTCAAGCATTTAAGTTTAATCTTTTCAAGCTCAATTACCTGATTCTCTAACACAGCATTCCTATCACTTAAAAGCACATTATTCTCTTTGATCCTAGTGTTTTCTTTAGCTAGTGATTTAAGGGAAACACGCAAATGATATAATTCACTTAAAAACACATTATTCTCTTTGATCCTAGTGTGAAGTGCATTTGAGTTATAGTTTTACCTAATAAAAAAACACAACTAAATATATTATGAGTTATCACAAAAAACATCCAATAGTTTAAGTATTTGTGATTCTAAACAATATTAGATATTAATAAAAATATATCCAGGCTCTTATTTTTAAATTTGAACAAATAATATATAACAAAAAGCCCAAAACCCAAATTATCTTAAAGCCCAGATAGACCAAACCCTAACTAGCCCACCTAGTACAAATACCATAGCACTTTTCGTCATTTTCATCAAAACCCTATCTTGCCGCCCTTGCACCACCTTGCTCTGTGCTAGAAAAATTAGATACAAATAACATACATCTATATCTATATACAAAGGAATAAACAGCTATAATTCCTTCATTTCACTCCCCCTTTATCTATAAGAATCAAGTTGCACGGAAATCTTGGTCATTTCACTCCATTCCGGTAATTTCTCAAGGTTTTATTCATTTTTTTAGTGTGTGTTTGTGGGTTGTGTCTTTTTGTGATTTTATTAGGGGGATATGTTTATTTTGCCTTGTATAAACACCATGTCCAGATCTATATCATTTATTTTGTTCTTGTTGCTTTACTTGAGTTGCTTCGGTAAAGATTGTATATTTTAGCTTGTAATTGTAATTTGATATATATGAATTTACAGCTTTCTATGTGGTAGATCCATAAATTCTCTTGCTATATTTCAGTAATTTTAAAATATTGGCATTTATCTTTGTATCTTTGTTTCCAACTGTTTGTCTTCTACTACCTTAATGTGTGCTTTAGAGGATCGGTCACGTAACATATATCTATATCATTATTTTGTTGTACAAGTTTCTGTTTCTTTCAACCTGTTTCTCCTCTATTATAATATTTTTGAGGGACCGATTACTTAACATATATTATATCATTTATTCAGTTTTACAAGTTTTTGTTATCGTTTTACTTTAGTACTCATGTAAAGATTAAATCCTATAATTTATAAATATAATTTGATAAACATTTCTTTTGTTGAAATAAGGAGCAGTGTGTATGTATTTTATCCCTTTGTATGTGATAAATCTGAAATTTTCTTGTTTAGTTTGCATAAATTTAAGATGCAAGTATCTATCTTTGTTTCAACTTGTTTATCCTCTACTACCTTAATGTTTTAGATGACTGGTTACTTAATATATATCTATATCATTAATTATGGTGTACAAGCTTCTATTATCGTTTTACTTGAGTTGCTTGTGTGAAGATTGTATCTTAATTATAGATATAATTTGATATATTATTTTTGTTGAACTATTAAGGTTGTTTATATGAATCTTACCTCTCTGTATATGATAGATTTGGATAAGTTTTGTTCTGTTTTTTTATGAGGAGATGTGGTCAATTATTTAGATCAGTTTATGTACCATGAGGATTTGTATCATTTATTGATCTATTTTATATGCTTGTATGTTGCTTTACTTGAGCTACATATGTAAATATTAATGTATCATTTTACTTGGAAATATAATATAATGTAATTTATTTTTTGCTGAATGAGCTGTGAATCTGAACTGACCTATTTAAATGTGAGATATCTTTTGTTTTCTGATGGTCGGTTTGTGAAAAGTTCTAGTATTGTGTTATTATGGTTGTTGGTTTACTTTTTTTTTTCATTTTTTGTAAACACAAATGATCAAATATGTAGGGATAAAACTGAAGTAAAAACGACTGTAACTAGTTTTGTTAGTATTTTAAAATGATTGGTAATGAATGTCATTATTTGAAACTATTGAACCCTAAATTAGCTATGGTTCAAGTTATTGTATTTCTTTCTTCAACTCGTTTAGGTAATTTAGAGTTTAAATACCGAAGTTCCTTACCTATCATCTTAAAGTGCCACAAACTAATTTTTAATTGTTGTTAACTTAGTTTACCCTTACTTATCTGAGTTGTAATTATAAATATTGAAATAAACAACTTCGTGGTTGAATTCTTGAACTCAGTTCCATTATCACTCCTAATATTCCTTACTTTGAAATCAGGATGATTGTTGACTTGCTTGATATGATTGATAATGATTTCACTAGCTTCATCCTTTGATCCAAAAAATAGACCCATGAAAACTTAGAGAAATCATCAACAATCACTAGGCAAATCTTTTCCTTGAAATTGACAATACATTGACTGGTCCAAAAAGATCCATGTGTAGCAATTGTAATGGTTCATCAATTGCAGATTCAAGCTTCTTACTGAATGATACTTTCTTTTGCTTTCCTTTCTGACAAGCATCACACAGTCCATCCCTTGTGAATTCCACTAAAGGCATTCTTCTAACTAAGTCCTTTTTGACTAGATCATTCATTGTCTTGAAATTCAAATGTGACAGCTTCTTGTGCCATAGCCAACTTTCAACGCACTTGCTTTGCTGAAAAGACAAGTAATGGATTCTGCATCTGTAGAGTTGAAGTCAGCTAAGTACACATTCCCTTTTCTAACTCCAGTTAGAACCACTTTATTGTCCTTTTTACTTGTGACAATACAGGCTTCAGAATTGAAGGAAACAGTATTCCCTCTGTCACATAGTTTACTGATGCTCAATAAGTTGTGTTTGAGACCATCAACCAATGTAACTTCATCAATGATGACATTTTCTTTTGAAATCAAGCCATGTCTTTGCTCCAACCACCACATAAGTTCCATACAGAGGATAGGCTGGTTCGCTTAAAGAAAATCCTTTCTATGATCAAATCCGAATCATGTCCCATAGTGAATCCTTTGCTGTCATCTCCAAAGGTTATGCTAGGGCCAGCTCTCTCCTTAAACTCTGTGAGCAGGGTAAAATCTCCTGTCATGTGTCTTGAACAACCACTGTCCAAGTACCATAGATTCCTTCTTTTTCCCTGCACACAACAAAATCAATCAAGTTGATTTTGGTACCCAAGTTTCCTTGGGTCCAGCCTTGTTAGTCTTTTTCTTAGACTTCATTCCTCCTGCATCTTTTGACTTAGGTAACTTTGGGTCAACCTTGATCTCATATGTGGTTGGTTGAAGTGTAGGGTTAGTCACAAAATCATTTAGCACATTTGATTGAATTTGATAAGGCATAGATTGTGCAAACATGTTATTCCACATAGGCATATTGTATGGCATTTGAGGCATACTAAATAGTAAAATAAGGATTATTAATATATGGCATGTTTGCAAAATGTGCATGGGGATTCTGATGAGACATAACAGGCATGGCATGCAGATGTGACATAGACATGTTAGGCATGGAGGGATTTGAAGATATGGGAGCATTTTTAACAGATTTACAATTATCAGATAGGTGATTAACACTTTTACAATGCACACAGCTTTTTCTAGGAGCATACCTATCAGGTGTGTAATTGTTATGTTTATTAATCCCTACCTTCCCATTTCTTTTAGATTTTTTTTAGTTTCCTTCTTATCCTCAACCAACTTAAGCCTATTTTTCAGCTAATCTAAAGTCATGTGTCCTATATTCACCTTTCTGACATCTTTGGATGTGCTAGCTCCTTCTTTGACAAGGTTCTTGAGAGTTGAATCATTCTTCTTATTGAGATTTTTATTTTTAAAATTACTTGCCTATTTTAATTGATGAGCCTTCAACGGATGCTCCTTTTCTTCCTTCAACAGATAACTTTCATCATCCGTTGATTCCACATCCGTTGACAATCCATCAATTAATTCTAACTCCTTTTTGTTTTTCTTCCAGGCATCCTCACAGAATGATTTAATTCCCTGAACCTTGGCAATCTGAACGCTAACATCCCTAGATGTTTTCCAGGCCTTGATTACCTCTTGCTCACTTTCTAACTGTTTAGAAAGAATTTCTACTTTCTTAACAGCTTCTTCTAGTTCACTTTCAACAGTCAAGCATTTAAGTTTAATCTTTTCAAGCTCAATTACCTGATTCTCTAACACAGCATTCCTATCACTTAAAAGCACATTATTCTCTTTGATCCTAGTGTTTTCTTTAGCTAGTGATTTAAGGGAAACACGCAAATGATATAATTCACTTAAAAACACATTATTCTCTTTGATCCTAGTGTGAAGTGCATTTGAGTTATATTTTTACCTAATAAAAAAACACAACTAAATATATTATGAGTTATCACAAAAAACATCCAATAGTTTAAGTATTTGTGATTCTAAACAATATTAGATATTAATAAAAATATATCCAGGCTCTTATTTTTAAATTTGAACAAATAATATATAACAAAAAGCCCAAAACCCAAATTATCTTAAAGCCCAGATAGACCAAACCCTAACTAGCCCACCTAGTACAAATACCATAGCACTTTTCGTCATTTTCATCAAAACCCTATCTTGCCGCCCTTGCACCACCTTGCTCTGTGCTAGAAAAATTAGATACAATACATACATACATCTATATATATACAAAGGAATAAACAGCTATAATTCCTTCATTTCACTCCCCCTTTATCTATAAGAATCAAGTTGCACGGAAATCTTGGTCATTTCACTCCATTCCGGTAATTTCTCAAGGTTTTATTCATTTTTTTAGTTGTGTTTGTGGGTTGTGTTCTTTTTGTGATTTTATTAGGGGGATATGTTTATTTTGCCTTGTATAAACACCATGTCCAGATCTATATCATTTATTTTGTTCTTGTTGCTTTACTTGAGTTGCTTCGGTAAAGATTGTATATTTTAGCTTGTAATTGTAATTTGATATATATGAATTTACAGCTTTCTATGTGGTAGATCCATAAATTCTCTTGCTATATTTCAGTAATTTTAAAATATTGGCATTTATCTTTGTATCTTTGTTTCCAACTGTTTGTCTTCTACTACCTTAATGTGTGCTTTAGAGGATCGGTCACGTAACATATATCTATATCATTTATTTTGTTGTACAAGTTTCTGTTTCTTTCAACCTGTTCTCCTCTATTATAATATTTTTGAGGGACCGATTACTTAACATATATTTATATCATTTATTCAGTTTTACAAGTTTTTGTTATCGTTTTACTTTAGTACTCATGTAAAGATTAAATCCTATAATTTATAAATATAATTTGATAAACATTTCTTTTGTTGAAATAAGGAGCAGTGTGTATGTATTTTATCCCTTTGTATGTGATAAATCTGAAATTTTCTTGTTTAGTTTGCATAAATTTAAGATGCAAGTATCTATCTTTGTTTCAACTTGTTTATCCTCTACTACCTTAATGTTTTAGATGACTGGTTACTTAATATATATCTATATCATTAATTATGGTGTACAAGCTTCTATTATCGTTTTACTTGAGTTGCTTGTGTGAAGATTGTATCTTAATTATAGATATAATTTGATATATTATTTTTGTTGAACTATTAAGGTTGTTTATATGAATCTTACCTCTCTGTATATGATAGATTTGGATAAGTTTTGTTCTGTTTTTTTATTAGGAGATGTGGTCAATTATTTAGATCAGTTTATGTACCATGAGGATATTTGTATCATTTATTGATCTATTTTATATGCTTGTATGTTGCTTTACTTGAGCTACATATGTAAATATTAATGTATCATTTTACTTGGAAATATAATATAATGTAATTTATTTTTTGCTGAATGAGCTGTGAATCTGAACTGACCTATTTAAATGTGAGATATCTTTTGTTTTCTGATGGTCGGTTTGTGAAAAGTTCTAGTATTGTGTTATTATGGTTGTTGGTTTACTTTTTTTTTTCATTTTTTGTAAACACAAATGATCAAATATGTAGGGATAAAACTGAAGTAAAAACGACTGTAACTAGTTTTGTTAGTATTTTAAAATGATTGGTAATGAATGTCATTATTTGAAACTATTGAACCCTAAATTAGCTATGGTTCAAGTTATTGTATTTCTTTCTTCAACTCGTTTAGGTAATTTAGAGTTTAAATACCGAAGTTCCTTACCTATCATCTTAAAGTGCCACAAACTAATTTTTAATTGTTGTTAACTTAGTTTACCCTTACTTATCTGAGTTGTCATGATCCCATTTTCTTCACAGAACAACTTCATGGTTGAATTCTTGAACTCAGTTCCATTGTCACTCCTAATATTCCTTACTTTGAAATCTGGATGATTGTTGACTTGCTTGATATGATTGATAATGATTTCACTAGTTTCATCCTTTGATCCAAGAAAATAGACCCATGAAAACTTAGAGAAATCATCAACAATCACTAGGCAATATCTTTTCCTTGAAATTGACAATACATTGACTGGTCCAAAAAGATCCATGTGTAGCAGTTGTAATGGTTCATCAATTGCAGATTCAAGCTTCTTACTGAATGATACTTTCTTTTGCTTTACTTTCTGACAAGCATCACACAGTCCATCCCTTGTGAATTCCACTAGAGGCATTCCTCTAACTAAGTCCTTTTTGACTAGATCTTCATTGTCTTGAAATTCAAATGGGACAGCTTCTTGTGCCATAGCCAACTTTCAACTGCACTTGCTTTGCTGAAAAGACAAGTAATGGATTCTGCATCTGTAGAGTTAAAGTCAGCTAAGTACACATTCCCTTTTCTAACTCCAGTTAGAACCACTTTATTGTCCTTTTTTACTTGTGACAATACAGGCTTCAGAATTGAAGGAAACAGTATTCCCTCTGTCACATAGTTGACTAATGCACAATAAGTTGTGTTTGAGACCATCAACCAATGCAACTTCATCAATGATGACATTTTCTTTTGTAATCAAGCGATATCCCATAGTGAATCCTTTGCTGTCATCTCCAAAGGTTATGCTAGGGCCAGCTCTCTCCTTAAACTCTGTGAGCAGGGTGAAATCTCCTGTCATGTGTCTTGAACAACCACTGTCCAAGTACCATAGATTCCTTCTTTTTCCCTGCACACAACAAAATCAATCAAGTTGATTTTGGTACCCAAGTTTCCTTGGGTCCAGCCTTGTTAGTCTTTTTCCTAGACTTCATTCCTCCTGCATCTTTTGACTTAGGTAACTTTGGGTCAACCTTGATCTCAGATGTGGTTGGTTGAAGTGTAGGGTTAGTCATAGAATAATTTAGCACATTTGATTGAATTTGATAAGGCATAGATTGTGCAAACATGTTATTCCACATAGGCATATTGTATGGCATTTGAGGCATACTAAATGCATTAAAATAAGGATTATTAATATATGGCATGTTTGCAAAATGTGCATGAGGATTCTGATGAGACATAACAGGCATGTCATGCAGAGGTGACATAGACATGTTAGGCATGGAGGGATTTGAAGACATGGGAGCATTTTAAACAGATTTGCAATTATCAGATAGGTGATTAACACTTTTACAATGCACACAGCTTTTTCTAGGAGCATACCTATCAGGTGTGTAATTATTATGTTTATTAATCCCTACCTTCTCATTTCTTTTAGATTTTCTTTTAGTTTCCTTCTTATCCTCAACCAACTTAAGCCTATTTTTCAGCTGATCTAAAGTCATGTGTCCTATATTCACCTTACTGACATCTTTGGATGTGCTAGCTCATTCTTTGACAAAGTTCTTGAGAGTTGAATCATTCTTCTTATTGAGATTTTTATTTTTAAAATTACTTGCCTGTTTTAATTGATGAGCCTTCAACGGATGCTCCTTTTCTTCCTTCAACGGATAACTTTCATCATCCATTGATTCCACATCCGTTGACAATCCATCAATTAATTCTAACTCCTTTTTGTTTTTCTTCCAGGCATCCTCACAGAATGATTCAATTCCCTGAACCTTGGCAATCTGAATGCTAACATCCCTTGATGTTTTCCAGGCCTTGATTACCTCTTGCTCACTTTCTAACTGTTTAGAAAGAATTTCTACTTTCTTAACAACTTCTTCTAGTTCACTTTCAACAGTCAAGCATTTAAGTTTAATCTTTTCAAGCTCAATTACCTGATTCTCTAACACATCATTCCTATCACTTAAAAACACATTATTCTCTTTGATCCTAGTGTTTTCTTTAGCTAGTGATTTAAGGGAAACACGCAAATGATATAATTTATTGGACATATCATTTATGGCTTCATTGCATTCATGTTTAGAAAGCTGAGAGAGATCAGTAGTAATTACCTGGTTGCTTGATGAACTAGTTTCACTTTCATCAGAATTAGCCATCAGGGCTAGGTTGACATATTCCATATCATCATCTTCATTGACCCCATCTGCTGCCCAATCATCTTGAGTGAGAAAAGCTCTTTCCTTTTGTTTGAGCAAATCAAACATACTTCTTTTTGTAATCAACTTGCTCAAATTTCTTTTTATCAGAGGTTGGCTTCCTACACTCACTTGCAAAGTGTCCACTAATGCCACAGTTGTAACATTTGAACTTTGATTTGTCCACCATGTTTTTGTTTGGCTTAGTGAATTTTGTATTTTTCCTGAACTTCATCTTTGCAAACCTCCTGGACAGAAAAGGCAGATGTTCATCAATATCATCAGAGTCATCCTGACTGGAATTGTCTTCATTCTCAGCTACTTGCTCTTTATCCTTGCTTGATTCTGATTTGCTTGTGCCAATTTTGAGACTTGGCATTATCTTTTCCTCATTCCTGGCTTCAACCTTCTCACTGTCAGCTACAAGTGCAACTGATCCTCCTTTTCTCTTTCCCTTTTCCAACAGCTCATCTTGCTCCATCTCAAGTTCATATATCTTCAAAATTCCATATAATCTTTCAAGTGTGAAGTCCTTATAATCTTGAGAATTTCTTAGAGAAACAGTCATAGGCTTCCATTCCTTTGGTAGAGACCTTAGAAATTTTAAATTGGAGTCCTTGACTTGGTAAATTCTCCCATACAGCTTCAATCCATTCAACAGTTTCTGAAATCTGTTGAAGGTATCATCCAATGATTCTCCTTCTTCAAAGTGAAAATATTCATACTGTTGAATGAGAAGCTGCATTTTGTTTTCTCTAACTTGCTCAGTGCCTTCATAGATAAGCTGCACAGTATCCCAAATTTCCTTAGCAGTTTGGCTATTGATGACATTGTCAAACATATCTTGATCCAGGCCATTAAACAGAATGTTCATGGCTTTCTTGTCCTTGTGGAGCTCTTCATTATCTTCAACAGTCCATTCTGCCTTTGGCTTGGGAATAGACTGTCCAACAGCAACTGTTGCAGTAGCAGCTGTTGCCACCTTGTGTGGGATATGAGGACCATTCTCAATGCAGTTGATGTAGCTTTCATCTTGAGAGAGAAGATGTAAATGCATCTTCACCTTCCAGTGATGATAGTTATCTCTTTCCAGGATTGGAATCTTTACACCAATATCCTTCTTACTCATGATGTTAGCAGAATGGATCTTTAAACTCTTTGTATGTTAAAAGCAAGCTCTGATACCAATTGTTATTCCCAGTGGACTAACAATGAGATTTATAGAAGGGGGGTTGAATGTAAATCTCAAAACTTTTTCAAGTTTTGAGTAGTTTCTAAGGCTAAGTGTTTTAGTGAACAAATGTGTGTGAATTGCTTGAAGCTAATATAGACAAATATATATTCAAACACAAATGTAAAGAACACAAAGAACTTAAAAACTTTTCTGATGGATTTGTTGTTCCACCAGAGATGTGTTATTTCAAAAAATCTGTGATTCAAAGAATTAAATCACAGTTGCTTCCTAGTACAAACTAGATGATTTTCTCTCTGGATATTTCTAAACAGCTCAGGAAAATTCTTTTTTAATTACTAGCTGCTACTTGGTTTATATATCACCAAGTTTACAAGTGAAGAAAAAGCTGTAAAATACAATTAAAAAGATTCTTCACATGTTTCTTCTTCATTTCTCTATCAAATGCAATTTAGGCTTGGCTGTAGATCTTTGAATACTTCCTTGTTTGCATCAGAATGGAAATGCTGCATTTTCTTGATTCCTCATAGAGGCTTCCACATTCCAGTTTGTCTCTGTCAACCCATGTGCCTCTGTCAGCTTGTGAATTGTCACTATCAACTGCTAATGAACTAAGCATCCGTTGAAGCTTTCATCCGTTGATGCCTTATCCGTTGAGGCTTTATCCGTTGAAGCTTTATCCGTTGATGCATTATCAGTTGAAGTCTTTATCCGTTGAAGCACTCATCCGTTGATAGATATTATCCGTTAAAGCATTAGAGACATCCGTTGAAGCTTTGTTTCTTATCCGTTGAAGGTCTTCAATATCAGTTGATACTTCTTCACTTATACAAAATTACAAGGCATGAAATATTTACAATTAGCCCTCCTATTTGCATATCCACTAGTAGTCAACATGACTGATAATTTCCTACAACATCTAAGAATTACAACTTGAATCCAGAGAATGAAATGTGCTACAATACTAAACTTATTGCTAAGTAAAGCTACTCCTTCAACAGATAGCCAAGATGGTCTTATCCGTTGAGGCTACAAACACTAGATTTCTACTTAAGTGTTTTGTTTAACTTATCATCAAACTAATACATATATTCCTAACAGTTTCTTGACGACCCATTTGGGTTCAAGATTCAACCCGGGTTCGATACTCCTGGCCTGTATACCCGTTTCTGAAAATTGTGTCTACAAATTCTTTTTTAGATTTAATTCAAAAATTCATTATTTCATTTCTAAAATTCATTTTTAATTCTAAAATACTCTTTAATTATTTAAAAATTCAGAAATAAATCTGAATTAATTAATTAATTAATTTTAGTTAATAATTAATTATTTAATTGGTTAATTAATTTAATTATTAATTAATTAATTAATTATTAATAATTTTAATTAATAATTTAATTAGATTTAATTATTTATTTGAACTTAAAAATTCCAGAAAATGGTTTCGAGCTTTAAAATATTTTTCTAAATTATGTTCAAGTATCGATAATTATTCTTAAATGATTTTAAAGTGAGGTTCGGGTATTAAAACCTTGTTATTTAATTCTAAAACGATTCTAGTACACATTTTAAATCTGGAAAATGTTTAAAAATTCGTATTAAATACCAGAAAAATCATTTTAACCCAGAATCTTCTTTGAAAAACTATTTTTATCGAATACCTTGCGTGCTATATGCTATGTGCTATCTAATTATAATGTGATAAGCCTATGTGTTTATTATTTGACGGTTATCATCATAACTTTCAATCCATACGTCGAAATTGGGTGAAACAAAGGGTAGATAAAAGCTTAAGATGTTTATATGACGATTAGAATGATATGAGATTAATTCTTGATAGATACCTGTGATGCATAGCATGGTAAATGAGGCATAGAAAAATAAAGCAAGTGATCAGTGAGTAAAGGCGAGGCATAGAAAAGAAGACAAGTGGTTATTGAGTAGAACCGCTAGACGAGTGCGAGTGAAGTTGGAAATCATTTGTGATAAGACAAGTATTTGTTGAACCTTCTTGAGATATATTACAAGTAATCTGAACAATATAATTTTATATTGCAAGTGCTTTGACTTACTTAACCTTGAACCCTGATCATATCATTTGATACTTGAGTTGTAAGCCTCATTCCTTGTAAACCATTGATTGTTGATTTTACAGATACTAAAACACACAAATACGATACTACTCCACACATACATATACACCACATACCAAACACTAAAACATAATTGCTCGAACATATAGAAATTTATATACCCTACAATACCTTGTAACATCAAAGATCTACACCTTTTATAACCATTAAACCATTGTTCATCTAATACCTAATTCTTCTACAGGCTTGAAGCCATTCTTCATATATACCTTAATATAACCTGGTGATACTCATGAATTGCATTATGCTCGGAAACAAATGTCTTATCAATGTTAATTATGATTTTGTTTTATTGAATTATAATGTTTATCATATTGAATTATTTTAGAACTGGATAATTTTCTTTATATGGACCAGATTTGTGGTCATACCAGATTCATGGTCGTATTAGGCAAATGAATGCCTTGGATCCAGTTTATAAATAGAGCTGTGTGCCTTGCTCAGGGTTAGTGTGTAACTGATCAGCAACCTAACCTTGGTTTTATAATTTAAAATGAATATCCAATTCTAATGATTGTTTGACAAGAAACTTGATTCCTCTGAATCATTTCAATTGATCATTGTTTAACCTCAGTTATCGCTATTATGACTTGCTGAGCTAGTTAGCTCACTCTTGAAAATCTGTTTATGTTATTCTACAATTAAAAAGGAAATTTTTGGTAGTGAGGATTCTCAGTCCAGTGTGCGACCTAGGATTCCAAGTTGAGTTAGATCGAGCTAGCAGGAGCTTTATATTGTAGTTGAGTTATGCAAGATTGTAAGAATGATTTCATTATCAGTTGTATGTTAAACTAGTTGGAATTTGGTACGATGTAATAAAAGTTAAGGTTGTGGCTTGTATTCATACTTTAACCTGTTGCAATCCGTAGTTGTGTAAATAAGGGTCATTGTATGTAATATTTCATATATAGGTTTATATATTGTGTGTGTTATGAACCCCAAACTTCTGACCCAAGTTTGGAGGGCGTCACAAGTACCGCTTACCATCCCCAGACTGACATGCAGAGTGAACCATCCATATAGTAGAAGACATGTTGAGGGTCTGCGCAATAGACTCTAAAGGAAGTTGTGATGATCACTTGCCCTTGTTTGAGTTTTCTTACAACAAAAGCTTTCATGCCAGTATTAGGATCCCGCCTTATGAGGCCCTTTGTAGAAGAAGATGTCCATCTCCCTTGTATTAGGAAGAAGTTGGAGAACACAAGATGCTAAGGCACGAAGTGGTCTAACGAACCAAGGATATAGTGGATCTAATTAGAGGACGGTTGGTGGCAACCCAAGACTGATAGAAGAAATAGCTGATTTGGTCTGAAAGGACAAAGAGTATGAAGTAGAAGACCTAGTATTGTTAAAGGTATCCCCTTGGAAAGGATTGATGAGGTTCGGAAAGAAAGGAAAGCTAAGTCCAAGGTACATCGGACCATTTGAGATTTTGAAACATATTGGGAAGTTAGCTTATGAGCTAGCCCTACCTCCGAACCTGCTACAAGTTCACAATATGTTCCACATGTCGATGTTAAGGAAGTCTAACCTGGATGCCATACATATAGTGGAATACAAACACGAGACATGCAACCAGACTTAACCTATATGGAGCAACAAGTTAGGATTATAGATCAAAATGAACAAGTGCTTCAGAACAAGGTTATCAAGCTAGTCAGAGCTTTGTGGCAGAACCATAATATGGAAGAATCAATGTTGGAACTAGAAAGCGCAGTGCTAGAGAAGTATCCCCATTTGTTTCCTATCTGATTCTGGGACGGAATCCTTTTAAGGAGGGGAGACTGTAATAACCCCAATTTTTATAAATATTTGAAATCCTGATGAATAGTAAAATTTGCTGATTTTTTTGTTGATTGTGAAATATTATCAGACGACCATATATAGGAGTTCTTTTATTAAAATTCTAAGTACATATTAGTATTCCGTAGTGAATTTGAGTGTATGTATAAGTCATCATATTTCGAAAATGAGCACTTTGATTTTCCCAAAAATCCACCGGACACCGAAAGAATTAAGTATAAAGTGTTAAGTTCAAAGGAAATAAATCCAAGGATTATAAAAAAGGAACACTAAAGGAATAAAATATATTAATAAGGGCTTAGGGAAACCCTAATGATAAGAGCACATATATGTTCCTTCAAACGATCAACGAGAATGAGAGTTAAGCGAACCGAAAATAAATAAGCGATCAAGGAACAAGCTTATGCAAGTAACAAAGGTTTTTAACCAAGAAATTATAATAACCAAGTAGATTAGGACAAGGTGACATCATCAAACCATAAGGAACCAACATGTGGCATTATGATAATGCAAGCAAAGTGACATAATCACTTTATTAAAGAGAAATCAAGATATTTGTTCAAGTAAACCCTTGAATCAATTTCAACCAAGTATTATTGGCACAAGTATAAAAACCACCCAAGCAAGCTCTCACCCCCCCCCCCATTTTCTTCATCACTCTTGGCCTCTTTTAGAAAATGGTGGAATAGAAATTCAAAGGCCAAGCTCCACTCCACTATAATTCACAAGATAATTCCCATGACTCCTTGGTGATTAAACATAGCTATACTAGAAGTTTAAGCTTCAAAATCCTTTCCTATCATTCTTAAATAAATCATCAAAGATGATGATGAATAGTAATAAATAGTAACTAACTTTGATTTCTTGATTTTTATGGAAGTTCAAGGTTGTTTAAGCTTAGATCAAGGTTCTCTTAGGCATTTCAAGGCTCTTATATTGTATTAGGAAGCTCCAAGAAGGTATAACCAAGCTCCCCCTTTGTTTAAGTTATAATCTTGTATGATTTTAGATTGTAAATGGATGTTTTGATGATTGTTAGTGGATGAGAGGATTAAGCATGTTTAGTTGTATGTATGTTAAGTTAATGTTGTTGGTTGTTGAGAAATGAGTATTACTTATTGGGTTTGATGTTCTTGAGTAGATTTTGACTTATTTTAGTGGTAAATGATGAGATCTTGATTTGTTTTTGGATTGTTGATGAATTGGTGTGTTTAGGTTTTGAGAATCATTAGTTTATAGCTGTCGTAATACCTGATTTTCCAATGACTGTTTTGTGTGTACATTTTGAGCTCGAAACCTCCACTTTTAAACCTTATTACTGCCATTATTAGCTATATTATGTTTTAAGCTTCGTTTTGGTATATAGATAGCGTTAATCGGATATACGGTTTAGGAGAAATGATCATTTTAATTAACGGCATTTCGCGAAACCACCCCGACATTATGAGTAACTTGGAAACTGATTTTAAGACTTTTAAAACACTTTTCGCATCACGAAACTTTTATGTGAAGTGTATAAGATGGTTAGTAAGGCCCTCGTGAAAGTTTTGGCTTAAAATTGTCAATTTTATAAAAATGTTGCAGCTGAGGGTGCGCAAGCGAGTAATGTTAATTAACAACTTGAAAACAAGCGTTAGTGTTTATGAAAGTAAAGCTTAGTTTCATAAGCGACCGAGGACTAATCCCGAGGCATGTTATTGTTTATAGGTTATCGGCTCGATCTTAGAACCACTACCACCCCCGGACATTCAAGCAAGTCTTCGAACCCTATTACTATTGTTATGGTGATTACATGCTATATCGTGAGATAAAATGCATGAATGTTTGAAATGTAATTTTGCGATATAAATGCATGTATGATTTAAGTTAAAATCTTACGATATGTATGCATGCATGTTTTGAAATCATGATTTTCAATAGTGATAAATGATAGTTAAAATAGAGCTTATGAGCTATTAAATACATATGCTAGTGATAAGCTGTATTGTACGCATACACTTAATAAGGACATACAATTTGAACTTTATACTTTATACCGGGAGGCGATTTTCCCAAGTATGTTACGTATAGTTTCGAAAGAGATTAATCGAATAAGGTTTATTCGATAGTTTTTAATAGTAAGTGAATATTATTTCAAATATTCGATTAATATTTTTATTAAGGTTAAATATTGTTATTGATATTATTTTAATTATTTAAATAAAGATTTTACTTTGAATATTTATATTAATTATTAAATAAATATTAGTTTTGAGTATTCATTTAAGAACTTTTTACTCTGATTATTTTATTTAAAAATATTCTATAATCAATAATATTTAAAGAATATTATTTAAAGATTTATTCAATATTTTTTAAAGTGATTTATATTATTTAAATTCTTTTACCTTAAACATTTTCAGAAAATGTTTTCGAACCTTATAAGATGGTTTTAAAAGTAAAGAGCGGATCCCAAACCCGTTTTCAAATTTAAATCTTTTCTTTTGAAGTGGATTTAAATACATGCTCAAAATATGAGGGATCCTGCTCAGTGATGTAATTTATATTCGGAACGAAGTTGCTGAATAGATAAAGAAAGTTTTGATTACTTGCCCAATATTCGGAAAGTAAGTCGTGAAATAAGTTTAACCCTTTAACAAGCATCGCTTGGAAAATATTGGTGGGTTTCCCCTTTCCAACTAGATACAACTTCTTGGTGGAGTCCTATCAACAAGTTTCAACTTGGGGAAAAGAGAGAAGGGCTATACGTTTCAGGGTACCTATCAACGAGCGAATATACACGAGAGGAATGACGATTAATTTTGGTTCCAGTATTAAAGATAGGATTCCTCAAGAAACTGGAAGTGCCCGACACCTAGTGTGTTGGGATAAGTGTAAGAGACTGTGGGACAATCTATCAAAGAGTAAGAGGATGCGGGACAGTCCATCAATGCGTAGGAGGCTGTGGGACAGTCCAGTATAAAGCCCTAATGCGGCCAGGGTGATGACCGAAAAGAAAATCATCCTTCTACTAGTAGAAAAGTAAAGTGAATGATATATTGCCTAATCAGCAAGGTATCGTGGTTTATTCCGGAGGTTTTCTTCTTTTAAAATTTAATTGGAATGCAACTCTGTTTATACTTTACATAACATAGGTTTTCAAGGAGTTTTACGAAAAAAATATATTTTGAAATATGTTGTAACATCTTTATATATGTTACATACGTTGAAACTTATTCATACTTTTATAACAAAAATTTCATAAAAGCTGTTAAGATAATGTTAGATATATTCGATCACCTTGTAATGTTATATTATACAGAATATATTTTGAAACTCTATTCATACATTACATAATAGAGGTTTTCAATGATTATAAAAATATTACATATTGAAGTATCTAATAAATTCATCTTTTGAACATATATCAAGATATTGATACCTTATTCATGGCAAAGATTTTCAGAAAGATAAAGATAAAGATACTTTGTATTGTTGATCAAATTATATATATTACTTTGTGAGCTGAATTGCTCACTATTAATTTATTTATTTATCACACAACAATAGCTAGGCAAGATGGCCAGACTCAAGCATACCCACAGCAAGACCATCGGAAACGTCCCGCGACTACCCGCTGAGATCATAGCCGCTATCGCTGTAGAGGTAGATCTATCTGTAGTCTAGGCATTCAGCTTTTGGGAACCAACTTATGTATAATTATGACTTATGTAAGATAATGATGAAGAACTTGTAAACTTATTAATTAATCATTTTGGGTTAGTAATAATTAATAACTTGTGGATCTTATGACTGATACTCTAGGACTATAACGTGTTGTGCATTGTATATTATTGCGGGGTCACAACATGCAGTTATTTATTTTGATTTAAGTTAGGTGTTATTATTGGAAAGAAAGATGTTAGGTCCCAAAGTATCGTAGAAGGGGGGGTTGAATACGATACACACTAAATTAAAAAATTCTTTCGAATCTTTTATGGATATATAATTTAGTGTTTGGTTAGGGGTTCCGTGTTCTTGAAGTGAAGATTGTTTGGAACAATAAAATGAGGAATACAAGATATTCGGGGAAATATACATTCATATATAAATCCAGGAGGGTGAATCTACACTCCGGTAAATAAATTAACCGGCTACAATCTAAGAACAACAATGTTCCTAACTACTACAAAGATCAATAAATTAAATCCTATACAATGATCTAATTTTGTTTGTCTAAGGATTTAATTACCGGGTAACATTTATAATGCCCCTATAGAGATACAAGAGTTAAACCGGGCATTATAACGTTACTCTGGTGAGAAGATTAACAGATATGTATTTGAGTGTGTATCTCCTCTGTCTCACTTTGCTTCTATCTTCAGCTCTTGTGGGAGAGAAGATGAAGAGAATAATACAAACTGAGTTGTTGAAGTGATCTGCTGCTGAGTGTAGACTTTATATCAATTTCAATATGTGGCTAAAAGTCAACCACATAAATTAATTGACTATACAATAAAATTATGGCTGAGGAGTGACTTGCGACCAGGGGCTTCTTTTCTTTACTTGCGACTAGAGGGTTATTAGCACTTAGAATTTATTCCTTAAAAAAACTAACTTGCGACCAGGACTTCACCTAGCAGCATTTGTACTTGAATTTTATTTCCACAAACACTTACATGAAACCAGAGGGATAATGTTTGTCTTGGTTTGCTGAGTTGCAACCACCACCAGTACTTGGTTTCTTTTGAATGTGATCTAACTTGCGACCCTCAAACAAGCACCCTGGTTTACCTTTTTCTTTTTTCTTTTCTTTTCTTTTTCTTTTTTTTTTCTTTTTCTTATTTATCTTCTTTTTCTTTTCTTTTTCTTTTTCTTCTTTTTATTTAAGTTTAAATTGTAACTAAATTAATTTATAAAATAAATTTAAATATAACTTATATAAATAAACTAATTTAGATTTATAAAATAAACTTATTTAAAGTTTATGAAATAAATCATTTTAATTTATTAAATAAATTATATTAAAGTCCATTGAATAAATTTATTTAAGTTAATAATTAGACTTGAGCTTGGCCAATTCCTCGAGCTGTTTAGTTGTACACCCTGCTCACCTCTTCTCGTACTTTAACATATAAACGTTCAATCCAAGTACATTCCTAGACTTAACAATTCTTCTATAAATAATACCGAAATTCCTTTCACGGGCTGTTGAAGCCTAGTGCAACTGGTCTGGTTCACAGACGGCTAACTCTGATTCAGGTCTTCGTATTATGGCCTTGATTATATTGTTAATCTAGCAACAACTTCATCGCTTAGAACACTAACTGTCAATAAATAATTGTACTTTCACTGGAATCCTTTCTAATACTTTAGACAATGTCTTCATTATTACTAAAATTTGGAATACTTCATTCACTGTCCTTCACTGACATTTGAACATAAAAGTGAACTCCTCTCAGTGAGTATAACTTCAAGACTACAACTGTCTTCTTTAACCTCTGTCTATACCATGTCTTCAATTTTTCAGATTCCTATGCTTCGAATGCTGTCTATCTTCAATCAATGCTGATACACTAAAATCTTCTGGTAGCACTCATACACTAAATCTTCAACATTCTTGAAACCCTGAAATTCTTTAACCTTTATTCTTCACTGAGGCATGAACATATTAATGACTTCTTTCAGCGACTAGTAAACAGACTTCAAGCATTCCTCTAATATTATGATTCTTTGTACTTTCCTTATCTTCATTTTTTTCTGAATTCTTGTGTAGTCATAGTATTATTAACATGTCATGTTCTAGTGTTGTTCTCGTGTTGAGTTATCACGTAATTGTTCATACAGCTACGCAGTCTCACCAATAATCTCCCACTATTTAATTGTTAAACTTAACAAACAAATTAAATAGAGAGGATAACTCAACTAACAACTAGAAACAGTAAAGTACCAGGACTTGTAAATAATGCTACTGTTTTTCTGGATCAAATACTGCGTTTCCAGATTTCTTGAATAACTGAAATGAAAGATGCTTGTTCCTCTAGCACTGAACTGATCTTCAAGTAGTTTCATCTTCATTTCCTTGGTTCTTCAAATCTCTGCCAGATAACTATTCTCAGTCTTGAAGTAATCATCAGCAACTTCTTTTGTACATCCATATTTTTTGTTGAGAAGCACATATCTCTCTTTCTTTTCCCCTATGAGAGTCAACTGCTTAAAGGAGATCACCTTAGTTTACCACATGTCCTGTAAAATAGGATCCGTGGATAAAAACCAATGGTACTCCCCTTTTCGAAAACAACTACTCCCCTTATGAAGAACAGTGATGAACCAAACCACTTCTTCCGTTAACTAGGAAATCACCTACGTGTTTACCACCTCTCCCGTACAATAGGATCCGTAATTTCAAACAATAATTGTGTGGTGTAGTGTACATGTGCTTTACCTTTTTCCTCATGTCTGCTAGTTCTCCCCCTTAGTTGAGGAATCCTCCAAACTATTATTTAAGCTTTTATCTCCCCTTAGAGAAGGAATGTATGCTGTTGTCTGAAGGATTTCTCATATTTTACTTGGTTGGAAAAGAAATAACAAGTCATAGTCTGATCAACCAAGTCCCTTTAAATGCTGCATAAATGGCTTCACTGTTGATCATCCTGTTAACCAACCTTCCCAACATCATTATACCTCCCAACTGTTAGATTACAATTGTTAGGTTCCAACTATTCGATTCCAATCTGTAAATGTTAGGTCCCTAAGAGTTAGGTTTCAATCATAAATAGATTTGAGGTGATCATTTTTAGTTCCCAAAGTATCAAGAACCTTATTTAGGGATAGGGAATGGGATATGGTGTTTCTCTTTCTTCCTCACTATGAGTGTGTGATTTTGTTTTGTATACCTCACAAGTGTTTCATTCTTCTCTCCACTCGTGTTAACACTCATTCTCACAAGTGTGGCATGTCTCTCATAGCTCCAAAATCCAGCTATACCTGTAAGGAAAATTACCATAGCCATCCTTAAGGAGGTAAAAGGTGGTGCAATGAGAGTTCGCAAATCCCCATCCTTGTTAAACTCGTCAGATGAATCTGAGTTATAATTTACAAGTTACTAGTTTTCCTTTAAGGGTTCCAGATTTGAACTCCGAGAAGGTAAACAATTATCCACAGAATTTAGCATAAAGATCAAAATTACCATAACCATACTGATCTAATGTCTGTGAAGACATTTTCTTGTGACTCATCAGATAAATCTGAATCACTGTCAATAAGTTGTCGATCTGCACCTATTAGATATAATTGATGATATCTGGACAGAAACTATCAGAACTTATATCAGTATTTACTAAAGAGTGATGTCATCAGTACTTATATCAATACTTGATGAATAGCAGTTGATGTCATCAAGATTTATCACTTTAGTAGATATTCGAGAAGGAAAAGGAAAGCATGAATTTAAGGCGGTGAAGGACTTTATCATAGAAGCAATCATACATGGATATGTAATAGGTTTCCTTATTGTAATAGAATAAAATTCCTTATTGATTGTGTAACTGTGCTCTATATAAAGCACAAATTAGGTTCATGCTATAAGAATTGCGACATTGTTATATCATTCGCATAACCTAGTAGCTCTCAAGGATAATTGTTCATCCTTTGAGAGAGTACTTTTGTAACCAATATTTATCAGTTAAAATAAAAAATTTCGATTATGTTAAAGCTTTATCGAATTATTTGCATAAACTATATTCACCCCCCTCTATAATTAATTACGGACCTAATAATTGGTATCAGAGCTTGTTGTTGACATACAAATAATTTAAGATCTGACAATCAATTTTTAATGGCAGATAAAAAAGCACCACAGAATCCACCACCACCACCCCCAGCCTCATCACAGATTAGCAGTAATATGAGTAGGTATGAAGCCATCAAGGTACCAATCCTGAAGATACATGAATATCCAATCTGGAAAGTCAGGATGACCATGTGCTTGGAATCCACAAATCTTGAATATCTAAGCAGGATTTATGATGCTCCTCATAAACCTATGAAGGTAGCTGTTTCCGTAGCAGGATAACAAAAAAAGATGGTTGATAAAGACAGGAAGGACTATTCTCCTGGTGATCTTTCATCTATTATGAATGATACAAAAGTTAGACACATATTGCATAGCAGTCTTGATAGCGTTATGTCCAATAGGGTTATTGGATGTAAAACAACAAAAAGATATGCGATTCTTAAGAATTAAAGTGTCAAGGTAATATTGCTATCAAGAAGAACATGATGACAGTACTTACTCAAGAATATGAGTACTTTGACTCAAGAGATAATGAGTCCTTAACTGAGATCTATGACAGATTTCAGAAGCTGTTGAATGACTTATCTCTTGTCGACAAGGAATATGATTTAGAGGTGTGACGCCCCCAAGTCCACCTTTTCGTAGATTCGGGTCGCCACGATATCAAGCTTCGCACACCTGTATTATTATTACAAACATAACAAAATATATCATTTATAGTGAACACCATCCTACAGTTCCAAAATCGAGTCTCCTCCACAATCTGATTATTACATGAGCCACAGAAACCTACTACAAGTCTAGTTCATAGTTTAACATTATTACATATTATAGATAATATATAGCATTCCCTTAGAGCCTGTCATCGCGAACATGTTCCTTTCCTTTCCTTTGCCTTTGATAGTCAGATGTTCTGTCCACTTCATTCTTCACTGTTTTGGATGAATACATATATAGCAAGAGTGAACAACTGAGTGCTCAACAAGTAAAATGACTTAACAAGAAAATATGTGCGAAGATCAATAATATTTTAAGGCCAAAAAGAAATGATGCCATATGATATCATCAGAGAAGCTCTTAACTGGCAAAGTGCCATCAAATTTAAAATTTATTGGTCATTTTCCAACCTCGATACATCAATGATGTGATCAACTATCACAGTGTACCGTCCTCCTGTGAATCTTACGCTCACCCGATCATGGCTCGTCGTAAGAACGCCCAACACACACTTGCTAGCATAAACGAAGGGTTAACGTCTTAACCCTCAGCTACATTCGAGCCGAATAACATGCCCACATGTTGGACTTGTCATATTATAGTACCGTGGTTATTAAATTCCACGTTGACCAGTATAGATGTACACATCCCGATTCAATCTTCACATCATACTATTCAGAATTTACAAAACATAATTTGGTTCAGATAATAAACTAACTTTCACACTTGATATATCGATATCACATCAATATGAATGATATATCAATTTCTGTTCTGTAAAAAGGGTTATCTCGATGGATGAGAATAACCATGTTGAACGAAGTTCTCGAACATCTTCATCAAATGAATAGTTCCAAAAGAAAATAATACGCAAACAGAGAGGACCAATAATAATTGATTTACAAGTCGATAATATTGGGAGGGGTTCAATGAATTGATAAAGACAACTCAGATTTAAGGAGAATCAAGCAATCAATCTGACTGAAAATCAACGAGGATTCAATGCTGAGTTAGATGATTATACAAATTTTAAATTCATCTGAGAAGGAAAAGTTAACTGTTCTGTACGATAGAAATAGTCGGGATTCTAGGTGAAAAATTTATCAATGATATTAAGATCTAAAATTATCAATAAGAAGGGAATAATTGTAAATGTGGACTTCAAAGTTTTAAATTCACAATATTAAATATTGAAATATAAAAGTCAAAAGAGGATTAAAGCAGAGAAAACTTGCCTTGTCTCCAATAATAGCAGTGAAAATTGACCTTCCCGGTTTAAACAATTTCACGTCAAGTATTTTCTAAAATAATAGTTCACATCAAAATCGCTTTAGTATAAGTATTTCAAAATATCTTTTCTCGTAATTCGTAACTCGCATTATTTATCATGAGGAATTTATTTAGTAATCGAAAATACTTAAAGGATTATAAGGGTGCACTCACTTCTAAATATATTTATTAGATATTCTATTGCTTTTTGGGTGAAGAAAATATCCCAATTATTAACTAATAAACACTCATAATTTTTTAGTCAATAAAATGCTATTTTAATTAGCGTAAAAAGGGTTAGAAATATTATTATCTCTCCGTTGTAAATTCTACTTCGATACATATAATTATTCACGCGTCAATTAGGCGATAATAACGAGATTTATTTAATAAACGCGTTTTAATGAATCGTTATTTACTACGAGTTGTTTACTATATAGTGGTTCTCTCAAGTATTAATATTAAGGCAACATTCCCGCTTTTAATAAATCTTAGAGGTAATTTTAATTAATCAACGTCATTTGACCCTTTTACTCCATTTTATTAAAAGTTTAAAATTAATTTTATTTCTTACAAAAATAAAATCCTGTAATAAATCCAAAGAAATTATTAAATCTTTTAATCCTCCATTAATTGTTCACTTAACCAATAATCACACAATCTATTACCTTTAATTAATTGACTAATAAATCATTTTAATAACTCCTTTTTATTTACTTTATTTCTATTTATTTATCAATATAGTTTTATATCAAACAAATTAATTAATCATGGACTGCTTTGCCCCTGCACCCCCATTTTCCTCTTTCTTCCTCACTCCTCCCATGTCACAAGCATCTATGTAGGTTGCCGGCGACGGCCACTGGCCGACGAAGGTCCGGCCAAAATCCGGCCACCTCGAAAAATAATTTCGATTACTGATTTCTATTACCCATTGCCCGATCTATCACTTCCCCAAGTCAGATTTTCCAATTTGTAATTCGAACCCATTTTCCGGTCAACTCCGACAACTCTCTCCCTCTCGGTCTCTCTCTCTCTCTCTCTCTCTCTCTCCCTCTCTCGGCCTCTCTCGGCCTCTCTCCGTTTTCTCTTCTTTTTCTCTCCCTTTTCTCTTCTTTTTCTCTCCTCTTTCTCTCCTATCTCTCCCTTCTTTCCTTTCTCTTTCTCTCCTCTCCTCTCTCCCTCTCGGCTTTTGCCGATCACCACCACCACCATCTCGGTGGTGGTTCCACCCCCTCCTCCACAATTCACAAACACACCCCAATATTTCAATCAACGATCACACCCCAACTACAACTTATTCAATTAAATCAAATATCAACAAATCAATTACACTTCTATTTATTTTCTAATTATACACATATATATACATATATTTATGGGTCTTGGGTTGGATTTCATTTGTTGGGCCAATCTCCCAAGCTCAAACACTAATTCTTCTCAAAAATTTAATTACCCCTAATTATATTTAAGAAACTAAAAAAAATCAATTAATTCATAAAACCTGAAATAAATAAGATAAGTACATACTCTTGAGTTCCTCTTTCTTGTAGTAGCATTAAATAAGCGTAACATTGATTAAAAGTACTATTACAACTCAAACAATCAAGTAATTAATTTACAAAAATCAATACAAACAAAATTAATAAATAATAAAAATATAAGAATAAAATTAAGAAGAGTATCATTACCTTTAGGAGAAAATGGATGATTAAAATCTTATGGAATATCTTATACCACCAAATCAATGTTAATGCTTCAAACACTTGCTCCTCTTTTTGCCAAATTTATACTCTATCTAATGATTAATATAGCACTAATTTTAGGGATTTGGCTATGAAGAAGTGAAATGGGTGTGGTTGATCCTATATTTATACACACAATTTAACTAACGTTAATCTTTATTTAATTTGGTTAACCATAGTAGCTAGTAAATTCTAGAACATCCCACTAAATTCTAGAATTCTCCTTTTTAATTATTATATATAAATTAGCTACTAATTCTTATTTACTCATTTAATAGAATAGGAATTATATAAATTAAGGAAGTATCAAATACTTTTTTTCTAAGAAAATTTTCTTGTGTCCCAAAATATTTAAGAAATATTTTTATGAAGTAAATACTTTAAAATTTTCAAAAATTAAGAATTAAATAAAAAAAGATGAATAATTCGAATATAAAAAGGTAATTAAGAATAAAATAAATTAAATTAAAATAATGACAAAAGTTGCATATATATATAGATGCCAAATAATTCCTCTATTATTCTATTCTTGAAAGAAATAATAAAGTATTTTACCATTCTTTAAAGAAATAATTTACTACCTGAGGGAACATTCAATAAAGATTAAATGTAAGATAAAAATATATACATATATATACACCCTTTGCTACGTAAAAGCTAAAATTAGAATAATTAGCAACTAATTCGATTCATTAATTAGTAGGGGTCAAATATCACATTAGCCATACGAGTTAAACGTTTAGTCGAGTTTCTTAAATAACCAATAATAAAGCTAGAAAAATAAAATCAGATTCTCGGTCGAATAAAAGCGAAAGCAATATTAATTATTAGTCGATCCCAATAGAAATACAAAGTAGCTTCGGAATAACGTTCCCTTATCAAACAAAATAGAGTACATTAATAATATTATTCCTAGAATTGTTTTGGGCGTTACACTCTCCCCCTTAAAGGATTTTGTCCTCGGAATCAGCATTGCTTGAAAATAATGAGTGGTATTTCTTACGCATTTCTTCCTCAAGTTCCCAATTAGCTTCTTCTATTGAATGATTTCTCCAAATTTTCTTAACCAATTTGATTTCCTTATTTCTCAGCTTCTGAACCTTTTTATCCACAATTTGAATCGATTGTTCTTCGCACGTCAAGTCTAGTTGGACCTCTATTGGCTCGTAAGAAAGTATGTGACGATAATCGGATCGATAAGCCTTTAGAACGGATATGTGAAAAATATCATGGATAAACTCAAGATCTGGGGGTAATGCCAATTGGTAGGACACAATGCCTACTTTCTTTAAAATCTCAAATGGACCAATGTATCTAGGACTTAATTTCCCTTTTTTTCCGAATCTCATGACTCCTTTCCAAAGAGATACCTTTAACAATACTTTATCTCCAATCTCAAACTCTTTATGTCTTCGTCCCAAATCAGCATACTTTCTCTGTCTTTCTTGGGCGGCTATCAACCATTTCTTAATAATTCTAATAGATTGAGTCATTTGTGTTATTCCCCAATAATACAACAAGAATTACAGAAGGGGAGGGGGTTGAATGTAATTCTGGCTCTTTTGAGATTTTAAAAATGTTCTAACTCAATATATATAACTGTGTTTGATTTACAGTAATGCGGAATGAAAGAATAATAGAAATCAAAACACTAAGTAATAAATCACAAGCTTTAAAACTTTCTGGTGGATTTGAAAGTATCCACCACAGCTGCTTTTCAAGTGAACAAACAAACTATAGAGAAATTCTTAACAAGTACAACTTTATTTATCACTCTAAAAAATGTGCTTGCTTAGTTAGTTGTTCTACTTACTACACTTGGTTTATATATCACCAAGTTACATGATAATAAGACAAGACAATAAAATAAAATGAATCTAGTCTAATATCATGTTGCAGCATTACTCCATCCAGCATCTTTGAATATCTTCACATTTGCATTGAAATGGTAATGCTTCTTTGTTCTCAAAATCCTGCTTAACTGGATGCCACATTCCTTTTGCAAACACCCGACGCATGTGACAGTGTTGTCACTATCAACAACTATTTTGAATATGATCATCCGTCAGGATTATGTTGAACATCCGTCGGGATTATGTTGATCTTCCGTCGGGAGCCTTGTAGATCATCCGTCGAGAGTCTATCTGTCACTTGACTCCATTTCACTTATACAGAATTACAAGACATCTCATATTTAAAATCAGCCAACCTATTCTGTATATCAATCTAGTAGTCAACATGACTTAGAGAATCCTACCCAGACTAAAACATTTTTGTTTGCAGAAATGAGCTACAATACTTAATTGTTATATAAGCTACTGTAACACCCCCAGATCCGGGGTCGGGGATCCGAGTCGTCACGAGTTCCATTTCCCTTAATAACACCCAATCTTAATAAACAATCAACTACTTTGTACGGTGACCCCACAATAAACACACGCACCACAAGTTATAGTCTCAGAGATGAATATCCAAAAAAATAACACGAGTTATTTTATTCCAAAATTATATGCCATTACACCTTAAAATGGTTTCTGAATAGATTTACATTTCTTTGCCATTATTACAATTGATAAAGATACATAAGTCTGGTACATCAAAAGTTGAAAGCCTAGCCTATTGGTAGTTCCTACCTCAGCTACAGTGACATCAACGCCTATAGGAAACTGCGGAACGTTTCCTATCCGCTCGCGAATTGGGAGCTTGGTCCTGTTCATCTTTTCTATCTGTTGTTGTGTGATAAAAGAAGAAAGGAAGGGTGAGCAACAAGCCCACCAAAATAATATGTATAATGATTTACTATATATGAGCATTCTCATAGTACTCATGAAAGTCTTGGTCAAGAAGAAATGAACCACGCTGATATCTTAACGCGACCAAGTCGCAAAATATTCAGTATATATGTATATATATACTTTTCAAAATCTTGGAAGTCCTCTTCCATGCATAATATACACAAAGTTCCAGTTTATAACTGTATAAAACTATCGTTGTAAGGTGATTTCATATATCTAACCTTGTCTCAATGTTTTTGTGAAAATCTTTGTCATGCATAAGATAATCATTAACCAGATATAAGTTGAAAAGATGAAGTTACAAGATACTCCAATATACTTATATCTTTTCCGGATACTACTTGAACTACCACCGTTCAAGGTATCATCAGTTTCATAACTTCATCACATAGATGAGACTACAAGAAAAGACTTGAATAGATTCAATCTTTGAAATATCATTATAAATAATAAAGTTACGAGATACTTCATTAAGTCCCGATATATATATACACCTATATATATACATCTCATACACTCCTTGAAAACCTCTGTTATGAAAATTATAAATAGAGTTACAATATCCAATGAATTTGGAAAGGAGAAAACCTTGGCATAAACCCGATATCTTGCTGATCAGGCAAAAATACCAATAAGTAACCTTTTCTACTAGTAGATGGATGAATCCCCCACCGGTCATCACCTTGGCCATATAAGGACCTTGTGCTGGACCGCCACCCGGCCTCTTACGCATTGATGGACTGCCACCCAGCCACTTACACTTTGATAGACCGTACCCCGGCCTGTCGCTTATGCCGACTCAATTAGATGGACTTACTTCCCGAACGTTGGGCAAGTAATCAAATTATTTTCTCAAAACAGCAACCACGTTGCGAATGTAAAATACACCACAGAGCCGGATTCCCCAGGTTTTGAGCGAGTATTTAAATCCCCTACGAAAGGAGGATCTTAAATATAAAAGAATGAGTTTTGGGATCCGCCCTAACTTTTAGAAATCATTTTGAAGACTCGAAAACATTTTTAAGAATGTTTGGAGTACTGCTGATTTATTAAAATAAATTAGTCCCGATATATTAGAAATATCTGAATATTATTATTTAAATAATATTCTAATGAAGATAATCCTTATAAAAATAATCGAAGTAGAAGTTTTAAAACTCATACTTGAAATGGATATTAAATAACCAAAGATATACTTATATGAAAGTACTATCTTTATTCGAATAATCGAAAATAAGTTTGATTATCGAAACATTATTCTTTAATAAAATAAAGGATATTATTAAATAATAAGCGAAGTCTTAATACCTCGAATGAATATTATAAATAATATTCATTAAATAAAATAAACGGAGTCATACATCCTCAAATGAATATTCAAATAATAATTATTAAATAGAATAAACAGAGTCATAAGTCCTCGAATGAATATTCAAATAATATTCATTAAATAAAATAAAGTTATCGAATAAACCTTATTCGATCAATAGTTTTGAAAACTATATCCACATATATATAAATATATATATATATATATACTCGGGAACATCGACTCCCGGTTTAGAAATATGTTCACCTTTGGGTCCCCTATACTAAGGGTATACGCAACTACTGCTTATCTCTAGCATAGGTATTATGCAACTAATAAGCATTTGAACCAACAGATATATAAATCAAGAATACGAAACAAGCATGCATATATACCATATCACATGCTCCAATATATCGCAAGAATTTGCTAATAACAAATATGCATTTATCACAAGATCATGCATATACACATATACATCACAACAACAGTTATACGGGTAGAAAACTTGCCTGAGCGACTGGGGGTTACAAATGGCTTGGGACGAGTCTGGTAACCTATAAACAACATATAAGTTGGAATTAAACCAAAGTCGCTTATGAATCTATACTTTAACAAATTAGACCCTAACGTTCGCTTTTGCGCTTAACGATTCACTTAAGTCGCTCGAGTACCCTCGGCTCCACCATTTTTAATAAATTAACCATTAAGGGTTTTAAGGCAATTCTTTCGCGAGTGCCTTACCAACTGCCTAATACACTTTAAATAAATGTTTCATACTCCAATTAGTCCTTTAAGGTCTTTAACCTATGTTTCAAAGTAAGGTGAGGGGTAATGGTTCGTTCGCGAAACGCCGTTACTTAAAACGGTCGTTTATCCTAAACCGTACAGCGGAATCAAACGAACCACATATCAATACGAAGCTTGTAACATGAAATATCTAATCATGGCAATGGTCAAAACCTAGCAGTGAGTTCACGGGTCCTAATGTTAAGAGCAAAAACAGTCTAAAGTAAATCGGACATTACGGCGGCTATGTTTACGCGATTACCAAATTTTAAACTACTCCAATCAACCACAAATCAACCCATAACCACCAATACCACCAAACTTCATCCAAACCTTACTAACTCAGTCCATAACCTCATGATTTTTCCAACTTATTCAATCTCAAACAAGAGCTACTAATTATACTTAAGGTTCATCAACCAACAACCAAGATTTATAACCCAAAATCATTATAATTCCATCCAAACTCTAAATATACAAGAATCATGCTCTCATGAACTATAACAAACAAAACCAAACCTAATACTCAAAGTAAAGTTAGGGTTTGGAGGGGTTATACCTTCCTTGGAGAGTGGAGAATCACTTAGGAAGCCTTAAATAACCACTAACTATCTTCACTAAGCTTGGATCTTGAAGAAAACATAAGAAAACACAAAGTTAGTTTCTTGAAAACACTATTCACCAAGAACTTAGATGAATTGATTAGCTATGTTAAACATGGAATCTTGAGGTTAAACTTATGGCTCATCTTAGTTATGAATTATGGAAGCTAAAGAAACAAACCTCTTGAATTATGAAGGTGTGTAGCTTGATTTTTGAAATTTTCTCCTTTGCTTTTCATGGAAAAGCCGAGAGCAAAGAGTGGGGGAAGAAGAAAATGTTTTTGTTTTGGTTGCTTTTGATTTATGTGTTTGTTTTGCTTGTTAATTAGGTTGTTACCATGGTAAATATTGTGTGGCTCACAATCATCCAACAACACACTTGCTTGGTCATGCTTATGTCACCATGTGATGTCACCCTCCCTCCTTTGTCCTCTTCTCATTGGTTTGATGACATCATCCCCACTAATCTCTTTGATTAGCTTTTAATTATTTGGCTAATGACCGCTGATCTATTATACGGTTCGCTTAACTTTCGTTTTCATTTATCGTTTGAGGGATCATACCCGGGATCTTATTACTTGGGTTCCCTTAACCTTTCTCAATACATTATATTCCTTTTATGATCCTCTCTCATAATCCTTGAATTTAAATCCTTTTAATCATGTTACCTTATACTCAATTCTTTCGGTATCTAGTGGATTTTCGGGAAAAATCAAAGTGTTCGGAATTGGATTCTGACGATCTTTACATACACTTATATACCATATAGAGTACTAATAAAATCTCAGAATATCAATAACAGAACCCCTACATAGTGTGGCATGAAAAGTTTTCTTATTCAACATAATCTGCAAGATCACTATTTATAAGGGTTTCAAAAATTTCCAAAAATTGGGGTTATTACAGCTATACTCTCGATGGATGTTCAGTTATCATTCGTAGGGACTATAAAGGATCATCCATCAGGACTATAATAAAACATTCGTCGAGAGCTACAAAATTCACTAAGTTAAATCTACTAAGATATTTTGTTTAATTTATCATCAAATTCACAAAATATACCTAACAATCTCCCCCAATGTATGTCTACTGGAATTGTAGCCATAAATTAAGAGAAATTTGATGATAACAAAACACCCTAAATGTAAAGATTAAATTATGGTAGATAAAACTAATAAGTGCTACAAATTTATTGAAAATTGAATAAAGTAAAGTATACAAAGAGTTCTCACAATCATTATCAAGGTGCTCCTCTAGTCTTAGCAGATGATTTTTATTTCCTTGATTGTCTGGATTTCTTCCCAAGCTTCCTGTTGTTTTCCTCTATTTGATTTTGGAGCTGCCTGTGGAATTCAAGTTCTTCAGCATCTGACAGATCCATCTTTTCTTGCATTTCCAATAGAGTCTCATTGCTATAGATACTCAACTGGTCATCCAGTCTGAAGAATCTTCTAACACCCTTGTCATCCATGAATTCCATCAGCCAATAAGGCCTCAAATGCACTCTATTTCCTGTGAAGGGAATTAATAGAGTTTTTGGGAGTGCATCTTTGGCTTTATTACTCCTTAGATCTTCTATCTTCTTTAGGACCAATTTCCTTGCAGTTTCATTAAAACCAAAGTTATTCTTGAAGGATGAGAAGACCTTTATCAGTACAAATTGACTTTCTTGAAGAATCCTGTGAAGAGGCCATGTGAACTCTTTCCCTCCCTTATACTTAAACGATGTCTTTCAGGAAGATGCATGTGAGCATCAATTCCTCTTACCTCTTCCAATTCATCCAAGTAGAAATTTATTTCTGAAAATTCCTTGATGTCACAGATGTATAGTAGATCTCCCTTATTGACAGTTGGTTGAGTTTTGACTAGGGCTTTGGTTCTGAGAGTCACATGCTTGATCTTCTTGATTGCTCTTATCTTTGTTTTCTTTGGCTTGTTAAAGATAGGTAAAATGAGTTCATGAATTCGCAAACTTTCCCAGTCTATTGGCTCATCCTTGGGAATTATAGGCTCACCATGAATGTTCTTTGTTGGATCCACCTTGAATTCCTCATGCACCATTGGGGTTTTGATGTTTGAGTTGCAGTTGTAGAGTGTTTGGGAATGTAGTCTTCCATGTCCTCATCACTGAAGTCCAATTTTCTTTTGGAATGAAGCTTGTATATCTAAATTTTCTTTTCTGTTGAGGTTCGTTGAGCATTATCTGATCTTGAACTTCAGTAATCACAGGTGGTTTCTCAGAAATCTCAGTTGTAGTTTTCACAGTTTAAAGTTTGGCCAAGATAGTAGCTTGCTTCTTCTTTTGTTTGAGCTTCTTAGCATCTAGAGCAGCCTACTTCTTTTCTTGCTTAATTCTTTTCTTTTCTTCCTTCTTGGCTTCTACAAACGAAGGGTGTCCAGCCACCACACAGATTTCCTTACCATTCCTGTAGATCTTGGCAATTCTTCTTTCCAGCACTGAATCAATTGGATCTTTGAAAAAAGCAATTGACCTTGCCAACAACTTCTTTTCATCTGGCCTAGGTGTCTCAAACATAAGATCCACATGATTTTTATCTGAGAACTTTGGATAGTTCTTTTTAGGATTTAAAACCAGATTGGCCTTTGGAGACTTGATACATGAAGGTTGGCCCTTTTCTAAGCTACCTAGACTCATTTCATTCACAGAGATTTTCTTGACTTGTGAGTAGTGATGAAAGATCTTGTCTGGTGTCTGTATCTGACCAAATTTCTTCTGAATTTCTTCATCTATTTTCTTCCACTTGTCATCCAATTCCTTCTCAACAGCTGCAATATCAAGTATCTTGAGATTTGTCTTTGAATCAAGCTTAGAAGCTGCTATTTGGATCAGATCAATGTTGTCCAATACTGGTGGCTTTGGTAATATAATTTCTGGAACTATAACTTGGCTGATTTGAACATTTAACACATGCTCCCCCTTAATGGTTTTCCCTTCTTGACTAACTGGGATGATTGAATCTTTCTCCCCCTTTTTGTTATCATCAAGTAGAGTGGAGGTAGAAGTTTGTGTAACCACCAGCTTTTGAAGCAACTGAATTTGTTGTGCTTGATGTAGATGAATAGTTGTGAGAGAGGTTCTACCGCTTTCAGTCTTGTGTCCAAGGAATCCACTTTAGGTGCAAGATTATAATTCTTCCTCAACTGTCTGTTGATGTCAAGCACTGTTGTATCTGGAAATTTAGCATCCAATCTTTTAGAGACATCCTTCTTGACTTGGTCAATCTCTGTTTTGATTAAAATGACATCTTGATTGTGTTGAAGAGCTTGTATTTAATGTAGTTGTAGAGAGTTGAGGTGTGCTTGTAGAAGCTTCTTGGTTCTAGCATTAGTAGTGGCTTGAAGAGCATTGTGTGTCTGTTGAATAATGTGAAAAAGAGTTGTCTTGAAATGTTGCTCATCACACTCTTTAGAAAACACCCAAGGTGGAATGTTTGATCTAGAGCTAGGGCCTACTTCTCCCCCTATGTCCATGAACTCTTCTTCATCACCATCTTCATCTCCAAAGAACTCTTCAGATTCACCAGTTCCATAGTCAACATCATCACCAGCTTTAGGTGGCATGGTTGTGATGGCATCCTTTTCTATTTGCATTGAAGCAGTTGTATGCACCAAGTTAAGCATCTTTTCTACATCCATATTGTCCTGTTCAGCTAGAACTTGATATGCTGCCACAGGGTGAGTAAATGCCTCAGCTTCAAAAGAAACATAGTCTAAAACAGCTCGATATTCTTGCTGAATTAGCTGTCTCTTGTCAGCCTCATTGACATCCATTAACTCACTTAGAATGGGCTCTTCCCATTCAGTTGTACCTGCTTTTCTCTCATTTTCTCTCTGTTCTTGCATCAAGGGCTCCCCTTGGCTCACCACCCTCACACCCTCACCTTCACCTACTAAGGTGGAACTCCTCCCACTCTCTTTTGCCAGGCTGGAAGAAATAGCCTGCATTTGTTCACTCCTTTCCTCTTCTTTTTCCTGAGAGCAACTCAGCCTCTCACTCAATTCACTCCCTTCCCTCAGTCCTAAGAGTGATTGTACAACTACTAACTCATCTATACTTGTAACAATTGTTGAAATTTTAGTGTGTGTAGTGAGTACCAACGGATGAGGAACATCCATTGGGATAGTAGTTAGGTTAGCCGACGGATGATTAGTGTTAGGCACATTCGTCGGGATAGAATCACTAACCGATGGATGAACAATATCCACCGGAATAGAAGAAATGAATGAGTTTGGAGTGGAGACTATTGTATACTCTGTGCATATTGATGAAAATTTGGGCACAGATGTCTCAATAGTTCCTGAAAAAATTGGCAAGTGAGCCAACAAATCATCCAAAAGATGATGCTCACTTACATTAGATTTTGGCTTCCCCAACAGAGTTAAAGAATGGGAATCAGGAATTGATGTGTTGATCATATCCACATCCATATAATTTGTTGGAGAGTTTGGTGTTTGTGGTGCTTCTATGATTAAAGATTTTTGCTGTGACTCCACATTTATTCTGAATTTGAGATGGTACAGTGACTGAGTCTTTAGCTTCAGTTTGCACTGTGTGTGTTCCCTGTGTATCCCCAATGGTTTTGGATCTCTTCTTTCTGGCATACGTTTGGGGTGAACTTGTGTCCCTTACCCTCTTGGCATGTGCTCCTGGTTGGGAGCTTGTTTCAATAGTAACATCCTTTTGGGAAGATGAAACTAGAAGTGAGCTGATTTCCATATTAATCATAGTTTGTTGGGAAATTATGATGTGGCTAGGCTTAGGTACACTTACCTCTTCATCCTTATCCTTGGGGTTTCTTTGATGTTCACCCTGTCCCTCACCTACCTTACCACCCTTCACACTCCCCTTTTTAGTTTTGGTAGATTTGCAACTGGTTTCTTTTGAGAGAAACTAGAGGGGGTTTTCTTTGGTTTGGATTTGGAAATTTTTGTTTTGGTGGCTTGGGTGGCCATCTGTTGGGTCATTGACACAGATGCCATAACCACACTCAAAGGCAAAGAAGTTTGGGAGGTTTGAATAGTAGAGACAGTGGTGCTTACTTCAATTACCTGAGGGCCCTGCATGATTGGAAAATAGAAAAGGGGCACCTCTTTGTGATGATTTGCTCTGTTAAGATCTACAATCACTCTCCTTTCTTGAACCCAACAATCCAGTTTGTTGGTTGGGTTCTCAATGACAATATCCTCAACAAGATGGTTAGCAAGAATCATAAAGAATCTAGCATAATAGACATTTTTACTTCTCTTTTTAATTTTCCTTAACTTGTAACCTAACTCAAACATGATCATGTCACTGAAATTAAAGTACTTATTAGTAACTAGCATATAAAACATGTTAAGCATGGCAGTGTTTACAGAATCAAAATTGCTTACTTTACTAGAAAACACATTGGTGACTACATCACACAAATAACTCCACTCTTTTCTAAGACCTAGCCTTCTAATCTCACTTAACTTAGTGGTAGGAAGAGCATAGCCAATAGAATTAAGCATGGTAACTAAATTAGCATCTGTGTGTTGTTCAGTAGTAGTGTTCTCAAGAATCTTAAAACATGCTTAAATCATATCACTGTTAATGCAGGATTGCTTACCTTTAAGACTAAAAGTTATGGTTTTGTCAGTAGACTGGTACACAGCAGTCGTCCATATCTCCTTCAAAACTTTACAGTAGATTGTGGGTGATTCCAGCATAGCATAACTGAGTTTGCATCCCTTCACAAAGTCCATCATTTTATGAAAATCTTCAGATATAGGAATCTGTTTGTTCACAAGTGCAGCGAAGTTGTTCTTCTCATAGATAAATCATGTCTGAGACATGATTTTGACTACTGATGCCATTGTTAAAGTAAGGAAATTTGCAGTGAGAGAGAGGATTTTGCTTTTAGGAAGAAGATAGCAGTTTAGTTGCAATAGAGAATGATAAAAGTTAAAATAAACTGGAAGTAAGGCTTTTATGTATTCTCAGATTAAAAAGGAATAAAAATGAAAGTTAAAAATAAAGACCCAATCAAAATTGCCCAAAATAACCATTTAAAAATAAAATAAGCTGTCAAAATTCTGTCAATTATCCGTCGTGATATACTTACAGATTGTAAGTATATCCGATGGATAATGTTCAGTACTTTTAACGGTTAAGATGTAGACAATTCGACGGATGAGAATAAAGCAATTATCCATCGGGTTAAAAAAAATAATCCAGAAAGGTAATTGATTTTTACCAAGCTATTTCATTTCGATGGATGATCAAACTCGATGGATAATGAACATCTGTCGAGATGTAAATTTTGACTTAGCCAAAATTTCATCTAAAATAGAAAAACCAATTAAGTTTTGGCTGCATTATAACTTGCAAAATTATCTGAAATGATTTAAGAATAATTTAGCATACCTAACTCACTTACCAATATGGTAAAGGTGGATTCATCAAGTGGCTTGGTAAACCCTTTTAGCTTGGATACCAGCTTTCACACCTTTTTCCTTTCAAATTGGTTTAGCTCTTCCTGCATAGCTAAAACCCAATCAGGATCCAACAGAGCTTCTTCTACCTTCTGTGGTTCTTCCTTAGAAAGAAAGCTGCTATACAAACATTCTTCTTGAGTTTCTTTCCTTGTTTGAACTCTAGAAGATGCATCACCAATAATGAGCTCAAAAGGGTGATCTCTAGTCCATTTTCTCTATTGTGGTAGATTAGCTCTAGATGAAGAGGCCTCATTATTTTCTTGATGTGTGACTGAGTTTTGATTATAAAAAACTCCCCCTAAGTTTGTGGATCTTTGACTTAAAGATGGGGTTCCTTCTGTAAGTGATTTGTTTTGACTCTTAGCTTCTCTTATTGTTCCGACGGATGATGCACTTTGTATCTCGACGGATGAAGCTGATTGTCTACCGACGGATGAAGCATTATGTAACTCGATGAATGTTGAATTATGTGCTTCATTAGTTGTAGATTTTTCTGCATTGTCCTTAACCACTATTTCTTGATCACTTTCATTATCACTGTCATCACTAACCATCTCAACATTATTGAATTTTAGGCTCTCATGGAAATCTCCATCTTGCTGTCCTTTAATCTTTTTATCATCAAACACAATATGTACAGATTCCATAACAATGTTGGTTCTTAGATTGTAGACTCTATATGCCTTCCCTACAACATATCCAACAAAGATTCCTTCATCTACTTTGGCATCAAACTTTCCATATTGATCAGTTTGATTCCTTAAGATATAGCATTTGCAACCAACGACATGTAGAGGGTTCAATGTTGGCTTCCTATACTTGAACAACTGGTAGGGTGTCATGCATTTTGCTTGATTAACCAAAGAAATATTCTAAGTGTAGCATGCAGTATTCACAGCTTCAGCCCAAAAATATGTTGGTAACTTTGATTCTTTTAGCATTGTTCTTGCAGCTTCAATAAGAGATCTGTTTTTCCTTTCCACCACTCCATTTTATTGTGGAGTTCTAGCTGCACAAAATTTATGCACAATCCCATTCTCTTCACAAAATGATTTCATCACAGAATTCTTGAACTCAATTCCGTTCTCACTCTTGATTCTTCTTACTTTGAAGTCAGGATGATTGTTGACTTTCCTTATGTGATTGATGATGATTTCACTAGCTTCATCTTTGGATTTTAGAAAATATGTCCAAGAGAACTTTAAGAAATCATCAATAATTACTAGGAAATATCTTTTCCTTGAGATGGACAACACATTGACTGGTCTAAACAGATCCATGTGCAACAGTTGCAAAGGTTCTTCAATTGTTGAATAAAGCTTCTTTATGAATGATGCTTTAATCTGCTTTCCTTTCTGGCAGGCATCACACAATCCATCCTTAGTAAACTCCACTTGAAGAATACCTCTAACCAATTCTTTTTTGACTAACTCATTCATGGTCTTTAAGTTTAGATGGGACAGTTTCTTGTGACATAACCAAAATTCATCTTGACTTGTTTTACTAAGAAGACAAGTTACTGATTCTGTATTTGATGAGTTGAAATTAGCTAGGTACACATTTCTTTTTATCACTCCAGTGAGAACCACTTTGTTGCTCTTCTTGTTAGTCACAACACATGCTTCAGAATTGAAAGTGACCGAGTTGCCCTTATCACAAAGCTGGTTGATACTCAACAAATTATGCTTGAGTCCATCCACTAGGGCAACCTCTTCAATGATGACATTATCCTTTGAAATCAAGCCATATCCCACAGTATAACCCCTGCTGTCATCTCTAAAAGTGATACTTGGGCCAGCTCTTTCCATGAACTCAGTGAGCAGGGTAGAATCTCCAGTCATGTGCCTTGAGCAACTACTGTCTAGATACCAAAAATTCTTTATGTTTCCCTGCACACATCAAAACCATATCAAGTTAATTTTGGTACCCAAGTTTCCTTGGGTCCTTCCTTGTTAGCCCTTTTCTTTGGTTTCTTAGGTTTGACCTCATTTGATTTGGGGATCTCAAATTCATCCTTAGTTATTTGAGTTGGACCTTTGAAACCAGTCATTAAAATAGAATTAATTCTTAACAAGTACAGCTTTATCTATCTCTCTGAAAAATGTGCTTGCTTAGTTAGTTGTTCTACTTGCTATACTTGGTTTATATATCACCAAGTTACATGATAATAAGACAAGACAATAAAACAAAATGAATCTAGTCTAATATCATGTTGCAATATTATTCTATCCAGCATCTTTTATTATCTTCACATTTGCATGGAAATGGTAATGCTTCTTTGTTCTCAAAATCCTGCTTAACATGCTGCCACATTCCTTTTGCAAATACCCGATGCATGTGACTATGTTATCACTATCAACTGCTATTTTGAATATGATCATCCGTCGGGATTATGTTGAACATCCGTCGGGATTATATTGATCATCCGTTAGGAGCCTTGTAGATCATCCGTCGAGAGTCTATCAGTCACTTGACTCCATTTCACTTATACAAAATTACAAGACATCTCATATTTACAATTAGCCAACCTATTCTGTATATCAATCTGGTAGTCAACATGACTTAGAGAATCCTACGGAATCTCCTAGACCAAAACATTTTTGTTTGCAGAAATGAGCTACAATACTTATTTATTACATAAGCTACACTCTCGATGGATGTTCAGTTATCAACCGTCCGGACTATAAAGGATCATCCGTCGGGACTATAATAAAACATCCGTCGAGAGCTATAAAATTCACTAAGTTAAATATACTAAGGTATTTTGTTTAATTTATCATCAAGTTCACAACATATACCTAACAGGCTGTTCAACTAATTCGGATCCATAAATCTTTCTTTCTCCTACTTCTTCCCAATATATTGGTGATCTACATTTCCTACCATAGAGTGCCTCGAATGGAGCCATACCTATGCTTGAGGGGTAACTATTGTTGTAAGCAAATTCTACCAATGCTAGATGATCATCCCAATTTCCTTTGAAGTCTAAGACACAAGCTCTTAAAATATCTTCTATTGTCTGTATAGTCCTTTCACTCTGTCCATCTGTATGGGGATGATAGGCCGTACTGTTAGGAATATGTGTATTAGTTTGATGATAAGTTAAACAAAACACTTGAGTAGAAATCTAGTGTTTGTAGCCTCAACATATAAGACCATTCTGGCTATCCGTTGATGGAGTAGCTTTACTTAGAAATAAGTTTAGTATTGTAGCACATTTCAGTTTTTGTATTTAAGTTATAATTCTTAGATGATTGTGGGAAATTATAAGTCATGTTGACTACTAGTTGATATGCAAATAGGAGGGCTAATTGTAAATATTTCATGCCTTGTAATTTTGTATAAGTGAAGTAGTATCAACTGATAAATTGAAGGCCTTCAACGGATGAGAAACAAAGCTTCAACGGATGTCTCTAAAGCTTCAACGGATAACATCCATCAACGGGTGAGTGCATCAACGGATAAAGCTTCAACTGCTAATGCATCAACGGATAAAGCCATCAACGGATGAAAGCTTCAACGGATGCTCAGTTCAATAGCAGTTGACAGTGACAATTCATAAGCTGACAGAGGCACATGGGTTGACAGAGACAACTGGAATGTGGTAGACTCTTGGAGGAATCAAGAAAATGCAGCATTTCCATTCTGGTGCAAACAAGGAAGTATTCAAAGATTCACAGATTGTCCTAGATTGCATTGGATAGAGAAATGAAGAAGAAACATGTGAAGAATCTTTTTAATTGTAGTAATTTTGTATTCACTTGTAAACTTGGTGATATATAAATTGTAGTAATTTTGTATTCACTTGTAAACTTGGTGATATATAAACCAAGTTGCATATAGTAATTAGATGGTGAATTTTCCAGAGCTGTTGAGAAAAACATAGAGAGAAAATCATCTAGTTTGTACTAGGATGCAGCTGTGATCAATTCTTTTGAATCACAGATTTTTTGAAATACACATATCTGGTGGAACAACAAATCCACCAGAAAAGTTTTTAAAGCCTTTGTGTTCTTTACATTTGTGTTTTGACTATATATTTGCCTGCATCTGCTCAAAGCAATTCATACACAACTGTTCATCAAAACACTTAGCCTTTGAAACTGCTCAAAACTTGAAAAAGTTTTGAGATTTACATTCAACCCCCTTCTTTAAATCTCATTGTTAGTTCCTTGGGAATAACAATTGGTATCAGAGCAAGCTCTTAACGTACAAAGAGTTTAAAGATCTATTCTACTAACATCATGAGTAAGAAGGATATTGGTGTAAAGATTCCAATCCTGGAAAGAGATAATTATCATCACTGGAAAGTGAATATGCATCTACATCTTCTCTCTCAAGATGAAAGCTACATCAACTGCATTGAAAATGGTCCTCACATCCCTCACAAGGTGGCCACAGCTGCAACTGGCACAGTTGCTATTGGACAGTCTATATTCCCAAGCCAAAAGCAGAATGGACTGATGAAGATATTGAAGAGGTTCACAAGGACAAGAAAGCCATGAACATTCTGTTTAATGGCCTAGATCAAGATATGTTTGATAGTGTCATTAATAGCCAAACTGCTAAGGAAATTTGGGATACTGTGTAACTTATCTGTGAAGGTACTGAACAAGTTAGAGAAAACAAAATGCAGCTTCTCATTCAACAGTATGAATATTTTCATTTTGAAGAAGGAGAATCACTGAATGATACCTTCAATAGATTTCAGAAACTGTTGAATTGATTGAAGCTGTATGGCAGAGTGTACCAAGTCAAGGATTCCAACTTAAAATTTCTGAGGTCTCTACTAAAGGAATGGAAGCCTATGACTGTTTCACTAAGGAATTCTCAAGATTATAAGGACTTCACACTTGAAAGATTATATGGAATTTTGAAGACCTATGAACTTGAGATGGAGCATGATGACCTGTTGGAAAAGGGAAAAAGAAAAGGTGGATCATTTGCACTTGTAGCTGACAATGAGAAGACTGAAACCAGGAATGAAGAAAAGACAATGCCAAGTCTCAAAATTGGCACAAGCAAATCAGAATCAAGCAAATGAAAGGAGCAAGTAGCTGAGGTTGAAGATAGTTCCAGTCAAGATGACTCTGATGATGTTGATGAACATCTGGCTTTTCTGTCCAGGAGGTTTGCAAAGATGAAATTCAAGAAAAATGCTAGCTTCACTAAGCCAAACAAGAACATGGTGGACAAATCTAAGTTCAAATGTTATAACTGTGGCATAAGTGGACACTTTGCAAATGAGTGTAGAAAGCCAACCTCTAATAAGAAGAAATTTGAGCAAGTTGATTGCAAAAAAAATATTTCGATTTGCTCAAACAAAAGGAAAGAGCTTTTCTGACTCAAGATGACTGGACAGCGGATGGAGCCAATGAAGATGATGATATGGAATATGTCAACCTAGCCCTGATGGCTAATTCTGATGAAAATGAAACTAGTTCATCAAGCAACCAGGTAATTATACTGACCTCTCTCAGCTTTCTAAGATCGAATGCAATGAAGCTATACATGATATGTCCAATGAATTATATCATTTGCGTGTTTCCCTCAAATCACTAGCTAAAGAAAACACAAGAATTAAAGAGAATAATTTGTTTTTAAGTGATAGTAATGCTGTATTAGAGGGTAAGGTAATTGAGCTTGAAAAGATTAAAATCAAATGCTTATTTGTTGAGAGTGAACTAGAAGAATCTGTTAAGAAAGTAGAAATTCTTTCTATATAATTAGAACGTGAATAAGATGTAATCAAGGCCTGGAAAACATCTAGGGATGTTAGTGCTCAGATTGTCAAGGTTCAGGGAATTGAATCACTCTGTGAGAATGCCTGGAAGATAAACAAAAAGGAAGTAGAATTAATTGATGGATTATCAACGGATGTGGAATTAACGGATTATGAAAGTTATCCGTTGAAGGAAGAACAGGAGCATCCGTTGAAGGCTCATTAGTTAAAATAGGCAAGTGATTCTAAAAAGAACAATTTGAAAAATCTCAATAAGAAGTTTGGTTCAACTTCCAAGAACTTTGTCAAAGAAGAAGCTAGTACATCCAAAGATGCCAGTAAGGTGAATATAGGACACATGACTTTAGATCAGTTGAAAAATAGGCTTAAGATGGTTGAGGATAAAAAGGAAACTAAAAGGAAATCTAATAGAAATGGGAAGGTAGGGATTAACAAACACAACAATTACACACCTGATAAGTATGCTCCTAGAAAAAGTTGTGTGCATTGTAAAAGTGTTAATCATCTATCTGCTAACTGCAAGTCTGTTAAGAATGCTCCCATGCCTTTAACTCCTTCCATGCCTAATATGTCTATGTCACCTCTGCATGCTATGTCTGTTATGTCTCAATAGAATCCTCATGCACATTTTGCAAACATGCCATATGTTAATAATCCTTACTTTGCTGCATTCAGTATGCCTCAAATGCCATACAACATGCCTATGTGGAATAATATGTTTGCACAATCTATGCCTTATCAAATTCAACCAAATATGCTAAATGATTCTATGACTAACCCTACACTTCAACCAACTACATCTGTGACCAAGGTTGACCCAATATTACCTAAGTCAAAAGATGCATGAGGTATGAAGTCTAGGAAAAAGACTAACAAGGCTGGACCCAAGGAAACTTGGGTACCAAAATCAACTTGATTTGATTTTGTTATGTGCAGGGAAAAAGAAGGAATTTATGGTACTTGGACAGTGGTTGTTCAAGGCACATGACAGGAGATTTCACCCTGCTCACAGAGTTCAAGGAGAGAGCTGGCCCTAGCATAACCTTTGGAGATGACATCAAAGGGTTCACTATGGGATATGGCTTGATTTCAAAAGAAAATGCCATCATTGATAAAGTTGCATTAGTTGATGGTCTCAAACACAATCTATTGAGCATCAGTCAACTATGTGACAAAGGAAATATTGTTTCCTTCAATTCTGAAGCCTGTGTTGTCACAAGTAAGAAGGACAACAAAGTGGTTCTAACTGGAGTTGGAAAAGGGAATGTGTACTTGGCTGACTTCAACTCTACAGATGCAGAATCAATTACTTGTCTTTTCAGCAAAGCAAGTCCAGATGAAAGTTGGCTATGGCACAAGAAGCTGTCCCATTTGAATTTCAAGACAATGAATGATCTAGTCAAAAAGGACTTAGTTAGAAGAATGCCTCTAGTGGAATTCTCAAGGGATGGACTGTGTGATGCTTGTCAGAAAGGAAAGCAAAAGAGAGCATCATTTAGTAAGAAGCTTGAATCAGCAATTGATGAACCATTACAACTACTACACATGGATCTTTTTGGACCAGTCAATGTATTATCAATTTCAAGAAAAAGATATTGCCTAGTGATTGTAGATGATTTCTCAAAGTTTTCATGGACCTACTTTCTTGGATCAAAGGATGAAGCTAGTGAAATCATTATCAATCATATCAAGCAAGTCAACAATCATCCAGATTTCAAAGTAAGGAATATCAGGAGTGACAATGGAACTGAGTTCAGGAATTCTACCATGAGGTTGTTCTGTGAAGAAAATGGGATCATGCATGAGTTCTCAGCTCTAAGGACTCCACAACAGAATGGTGTGGTGGAAAGGAAGAACATATCACTAATTGAAGCTGCAAGAACAATGCTTGAAGAGTCAAAACTCCCAACATACTTTTGGGCTGAGGCTGTTAACTGTGCATGTTACACTCAGAATATTTCTCTAATCAATAAGGCAAAAGGCATGACTCCCTATCAATTGTTCAAGAGAAGAAAACCAACCTTAAACGTTCTTCATGTCTTTGTTTGCAAATGCTACATTCTAAGGAATCAACCTGATCAGAAAGGGAAGTTTGATGCAAAGCTTGATGAAGGAATATTTGTTGGTTATTCTGCTGGAAAATCATAGAGGGTCTACAATCTAAGAACCAACATTGTTATGGAATCTGTGCATGTTGTGTTTGATGATAAAAAGATTGATGGACTAACGGATGAGGGACATCATGAAGGACTCATATTTGACAACATTGAGATATATTGTGATGATAGTGAAGATGAGAATGATGGAGAAGGCACCTCGAAAAGAATTCAAAATTTGCCTTTGGATAATGCACAAAATGCTACATCAGTTGAAAGTCATAATTCAGCATCCGTTGAAAGACAAATACATTTCTGGTAATTTTATCCTTCAATGGATAAAAATGTGTTAATCTTCAACGAATAACTATTTACCTCATCCGTTGAAGTGTCACATCAGTTGTTTTAAGTAAGTCACAGCCGTTGATTCTTTTACTTAACCGTTGATACATATATATATACACAGTTGTATGTATTTGTATTTAAGGAAATTTTTAGAATTCATATAGTTTTCCTTATTCTCAAACGGCTTTAATTTACTTAAAAGTATTATTTAATCATTCTCCTTACATTTTAATTCGAGAAAGTATAAAAGCCCTTTGAATTCTTATTTTCACTTTACGCTTTCTTGCAATTTTTCAAAAGCTTTTACTCTCTTTCTCTCCCAAAACTCTCAACTTTTCTCTGCAACCTCTACCCACTACAATGGCACCAGTAGTAAAGATAATGTCCCAGTCTGGATTTGTCTATGAGAAAAACAATTTCGTAGCTTTGGTAGAAAATAATGAAGCCCACTCAGATTATCATAAGATGATGGACTTCATCAAAAACTGCAAACTAAGCTATGCAATGCTAGAAGCCCCAACTATTTACTGTGAGGTAATTGAGGAGATTTGGACAACTGCAGAGTTCAATCCCACAGATATGACCATCACTTTCTCTCTCAAAGGTAAAGATTACTATATTAATTGTGATGATATACAGTCTTGTTTCAAACTACCTGAGAACAATGCCACGACACCACACACTGATAATGATGTATCTAGCATATTAGATTCCATAGGCTATTCTTTTGATTCTGCTAGTTTAGGGAGTATTAGAAGAAAAGGCCTTAGGAAAGAATGGAGTTTTCTTGGTGATGCCTTTATCAAGGTTTTCTCTGGGAAAATTAGCAATTTTGATGCAATAACTTCATCTCTTGTTAATATGTTCTATATGCTAGTTTCTGATAGGTATTTTAATTTTAGCAACTATGTTATGCTAGAATTGGGTACCAGGTTAGGTAACAAAGCTAATAGACCTCATAACATCTACTATGCTAGATTCTTTATGTTATTGGCTAACCATGTTGCTGAAGGTTTGGTCATAACCAATGAGAGTAATAAACTCAAGTGCCGGGCACAAGAGAAAAGGGTTCTTGTAGACCTTTTGACAATTAACCTCAATAATCAGGTGTCATTGGTATATTTACCAATAATGAATGCACCTCAGGTAAGTGAGGTAAATACCTCTTCAACTCCTACTACTTCCAACCCCATTATTTCTTTGCCTTCAAGTGTGGCCATGGAATCTGTGTCTTTGTGCCAATAGATTCCTACCAAAGCCACCAAACCTAAAGTTTCAAGACCAAAGTCAAAGAAAGCCACCTCTGTTGTTTCTCAAAAGCAACAGTTGTAACAACTACCATAAACCCTGAGGGGAGTGAACTGGGTGTGAGTGGTGAGGGGAGGGGTGAACATCAAGAAACCCCCCAGGATAAGGTAGGAGAGGTGAGTGGTACCCCAGCTAGCCAAGCCACAGTTTCTCAAAAGACTGTGGTGGTTCAAAAGGATTCAAACTCATCCCTAGTTGTATCCTCCTAAAAGGGTGCAGCTATTGAAAATAGTCCCCAACCAGGGACACATAACAAAACAGGGAGGGACACTGAAGCCACACACTCACCTGTAAAAGCGTTTATAAGAAGAAAGAGGATCAAAACCTTAGTTTCCACACAGGGTGCACACACTGCACAGATACACCCACCTGTATGTATGCCTTCTCAAATTCAGCTTGATGTGACTCCAACAAATGTGGAGTCACAGCCCCATTCTCTCAAAATTGACACACATCAATCACCAAATTCTCCATCACCATCTCTGGATGTGGACATGATATTCACATCAATTCCTGATTCTCCCTCTTTACAACTCAGGGAGGAGCCCCACTCAAATACTGGTGATCATCATCTATTAGATGATTTGTTGGATCATCTGCCAATTCTTTCAGACTTAGTTGAAGAATCTGTGTCACCTAAATTAAAATCAATCTACACAGATTCAACAATTATGTCAATTTCAATTTCTACTTCTTTTCCTTCTTCAACGGATATTTCTCATCCGTTGACAAGTGGTTGTTCTTCGACGGATAAGCTTAACAACAGTTATCCGTTGATACCATCGGTTCCTACTTCAACGGATACTCCCTATCCGTTGATAGTCTCTACATAAATAACTGAATCAATTCCATGTGTAGAAGATATGGTTACTGTACAATCACTTCTAGGTTTGAGGGAAGGGAGTGAAAATTTGAGTGAGAGGCTAGGTTGCTCCCAGGAAAAAGGAGAGCTTGAGAGTCTAAATATGCATGCTATTTCTTCCAACATGGCAAAAGAAAGTGACAGGAGTGCCACCTTAGTAGGTGAAGGTTAGGGTGTGAGGAGTGTGAGCCAGGGGGAGCCCCTGATGCAAGAAAAGAGAGAAATTGAGAGAAAAGTAGGTATAGAAGGTATAAGGGTGGATCTAGCCATTGCTAATGAGTCAATGATTGTGGATGATGCTGAAAAGGAAAGACAATTTCAGCAACATTACAAAGCTGTAATTGATAACATTTCCTTGGATGCTGACACTTTTACTCATCCCGTGTCAGCCTATCAAATGTTGGCTACTCAGGGCAATGAGGAGGCAGAAAAGACTTTAAATCTAGTACATACTTCAGAATCTCTACAAAGGGATAAAGTTGCTGTCAACTTGATTCCTTCTACAGCTGGTGAGCCATCTGAAGAATTTGAAGTAAATTCTAATGATGATGACTCTGTCTCATTTGATTGAAGCATGAACTTAGGGGGAGATGAAGGCCCAAGTTCTATTCCAGATTTACCTGAATGGGCAGTGACAAAATAGTCAACACCAGGACAATTCAATGTCTCCTTAGTCAAACAAATCATGTCTATTCAAAGAGCCATTTAGAACACCTCCAATGCTGGTACCAAGGCTCTTCTTCAAGCCCACCTGGATTCCCTACATCTCATGAAGCTACATCAAATCAGACAGAATCTGAGTGTGGATGAACTCAAGAAGGATATAGCTGACTTGAAGTCCTACAATTTTGAGAAGCTGGATTCAGTCCTGCCCTATGGTACCATGCAGGACTTGTTACTGAGACTGAGAAGAGAATCAGATGCTGAAAAGAGGCTGGCCAAGTTGGAAGACAGAGTTTAAGTCATTGAAAACTCTGTGGTCACCATTCTTCAAAATCAACATTCTCAAACAAGTCTACTCATGCAACTGGCTAAAGCACAAGGCTTGACTCCTCTCCTTAATGATAACAAAAAGGGGGAGAATAAAGAAGGGGGAGGGGAGCCATCTACAAAAATTCAAATATCCAAAGTGCTAGTTCCTGCCATCACTACTTCTCCAACACTTCAAATCAAAGGAAAGCTTGATGGAATTGATCTAATCCAGCTAGCAGCAGCTGAGATGAAGGTGAAAGAGCAAAGGAGAAAAATTGATAAAAGGATTCAACAGGTGTTTGGCTCTACAACTTCAAAATCATTATCTGTGAAACATAGCACAAAGGTTGAGCCAATCATTATGGAGCACAAGCCAGTAAGGAGGAATAAGGTTGGAGAGACTTCCTTCAGGAATTTGAAAACCATGGTACTCAAGTAATCCACTAGATTCAACAGGGACTCTACAAAGAACCCTAAACTTTAGTCAATCAAAAGAAGTAGATTTTCCTCTTCCAAAACCTGATGAAGACAAAGTTTTGGGTGGCAGCATCATAAAGCACAAGGAGACCAATGATGTAGTGGAAAGAATGAATATGGTTATCATTTATAAAGAGGGAAAGAGTATCTGTGGCAGTATCATAAAGCATAAGAGTATCAAAATCTAAACCACTACCTTCCATTCCTGAGCCTTTTGTTGCTGATCCTAGTATAAATGTCCATGGTGAACCAATTATCCCTAAAGAGGAACCTATTGATTGGGACACCATCAACTTGCCTACCTTCCTAACTACCTCTCCACCACCAAAGAAACTGAAAAGAAAATCCAAATCTACACCTCCCCTAACCTCAAGTAAATTCACTCAGAAATATAAACCTAAGCCTAAACCACAAGCCTCAAAGGATGATTATGTTCACATTTGTGATATAAAGGAGTTTACAGATATTGAACTCTATCTGGATGAGATGGAGGAAGTAAGGGGAATAAGTGCATACAAACAGCTCCCAGAAAGGCTAGTGTTCAAATATAAAGGAAGTGAGGAAAGGACTTGGCCTCTTCAAAGAATTCTGAATTAAGGCTATTCTACTTTGGTTAGAGTCTACTCAGCTATCAAAAGGGATTCTGGCTTTACCAGGATTGTCAAAACTGAGATTCTCAACAAGATTATCAGCATAAGGAAAACTTGGTGGAAGTCTAATTCCTTGCCTAGAACATTACTCATACCTGAGCATGGAATTACAATTCATAAATCACCTCATTGGTTGATGGAGTTCAGAGATAATAAAGGAGTCAGAAGATTTTTCAGACTTGAAGACCAGCTTAAAATTGCCAGTAATGAAACTCTCAAGGACATGCAATCTAAGTTGGACATCAATGAAGAAGATGAAGCTGAGTTCTACAGACAACTCCAACTCCAAGTAGAGGAAAATGACAGGAGGCTAGGGAAGAAAACAAGGGATCAAAGGAAAAGAAAATAATCTGCTCAGTCTAAAGGAGCATCCTTGAAAACAATGTAATTCTTCAATTCTATCTCAGTACATACACTTTTGCAGCACTTTTTAATTTCTACTTAATTTCAGTTCATATATTTGCTAAGTGTTTTGTTATCATCAAGTTAAACCCAAATTTATGCCTAGAATTCCATTAGACATAAATAGGGGGAGATTGTTAGGAATATGTGTATTAGTTTGATGATAAGTTAAACAAAACACTTGAGTAGAAATCTAGTGTTTGTAGCCTCAACGGATAAGACCATTCTGGCTATCCGTTGATGGAGTAGCTTTACTTAGAAATAAGTTTAGTATTGTAGCACATTTCAGTTTCTGTATTTAAGTTATAATTCTAAGATGATTGTGGGAAATTATAAGTAATGTTGACTACTAGTGGATATGCAAATATGAGGGCTAATTGTAAATATTTCATGCCTCGTAATATTGTATAAGTGAAGTAGTATAAATTGATAAATTAAAGGCCTTCAATGGATGAGAAACAAAGCTTCAATGGATAACATCCATCAACGGATGAGTGCATCAACGGATAAAGCTTCAACTGCTAATGCATCAACGGATAAAGCCATCAACGGATGAAAGCTTCAACGGATGCTCAGTTCAATAGCAGTTGACAGTGACAATTCATAAGCTGACAGAGGCAAATGGGTTGACAGAGACAATTGGAATGTGGTAGCCTCTTGGAGGAATCAAGAAAATGCAGCATTTCCATTCTAGTGCAAACAAGGAAGTATTCAAAGATTCACAGATTATCCTAGATTGCATTGGATAGAGAAATGAAGAAGAAACATGTGAAGAATCTTTTTAATTATATTTATACTTTTGTCTTCACTTGTAAACTTGGTGATATATAAACCAAGTTGGAGCTAGTAATTGGATGGTGAATTTTCCAGATCTGTTTAGAAAAACATAGAGAGAAAATCATCTAGTTTGTACTAGGACGCAGCTGTGATCAAATCTTTTGAATCACAGATTTTCCGAAATACACATCTCTGGTGGAACAACAAATCCACCATAAAAGTTTTTAAAGTCTTTGTGTTCTTTACATTTGTGTTTTGAATATATATTTGTCTGCACCTGCTCAAAGCAATTCACACACAACTGTTCATCAAAACACTTAGCCTTTGAAACTTCTAAAAACTTGAAAAAGTTTTGAGATTTACATTCAACCCCCCTTCTGTAAATCTCATTGTTAGTTCCTTGGGAATAACACGTACACATTTTTAATTTCGTGCCTAAGCATTCCTGAAAACTTCTCCAAAATCTTGATGTAAACCTCGCGTCTCTATCTGACACAATTGATACTGGTACTCCATGTCTAACCACGACTTCCTTCAAATATAAGTTGACGAATTTTTCTATAGTGTATCTTTTATTTATTGGAAGAAAATGTGCATATTTGGTGAGTCGGTCAACTATAACCCAAATGGTGTCATGGTTGGTCTTAATTCTTGGTAAACCGACTATAAAGTCCATGATGATATGTTCCCATTTCCATTCAGGAATCTCTAAAGGTTGTAACAGGCTACTGGGCCTCTGATGTTCCGTTTTTATCTTCTGACATATTAAACACTTACCTACCCATTTAGCAATTTCTCTTTTCATGTTGGGCCACCAGAAATTTTTCTTTATGTCTTGGTACATCTTTGTGCTTCCAGGGTGGATAGAGTACCTTGAATTGTGGGCATCATTCATAATCTCTTCCTTTAATTCTGATACATTGGGAATCCAAATTCTTGATGCAACTCTTCGAACTCCTTGGTTATCTTTTACACTTGGAATCTCTTCTCCCGTCAGGTTGGCCTTATTAGTTTCCATGATCACTTCTTGACAACGTCGAATCTTTTCCATTTTTTATGGTTGTACTTTTATCTCATAATTCCTTTTATTCATGTGGACGGGAATCTTTATCTCCATTTCCATTTTCTCAATTTCTTGTATCAATTCTCGAGATGTCACCAGCATCTTTAACTTTTCTTTTCTTCTTAAAGCGTCCACGACCATATTTGCCTTTCCAGGGTTGTACAAATAGTGTCTCCAAATTTTAAGCACAAATACTATCACTGCAAGTTCCAAATCATGCATGGAATACCTAGTCTCATAATCCTTCAATTTCTTGAAATGTAGGTAATGAATTTTCCATTTTGCATTAACACGCAACCTAGTCCCTTGAGAGATGCGTCACTATAGATCATGAAATTTCCCGAGCCGTCTGGTAAGGTTAGCACTGGGGCAGAAGTCATCCTTCTCTTTAACTCTTGGAAGCTCTCCTCGCATTTCGGGCTCCATTCAAATTTTTCACTCTTCCGTGTGAGTCGGGTCAAAAGCGTACCTATCTTTGAGAAATCTTATACAAAACTCCGGTAGTAACCGGCTAATCCCAGAAAGCTTTTAACTTCGGTCGGCGTCTTTGGTCGTTCCCAATTTGCTACAGCATCAACCTTTGCAGGATCTACTGAAATCCCTTCACTAATGATGATATGTCCTAAGAATTGCACTTTGTCTTGCCAAAATTCACATTTTGAAAATTTTGCATACAACTTTTCCTTTCTTAGAGTTTCCAATGCTAATCCAAGGTGTTATGTGTTTTCTTCGCGAGACTTAGAATTAATTAGGATGTCATCAATGAAGACTATTACAAACCTATCCAGATATTTCTTGAATACTCGGTTCATTAAATCCATGAAAGCAGTAGGGGTGTTTGTTAATCCAAATGGCATTACTAAGAACTCATAGTGTCCATACTGAAAGAGATATGTCCTAAGTCCAATCATGTATGAGGATTTAGGAATAACTTTTATGTAATCTGTTTTGATTTCATTGATATTAATAAAAGGCTTGTTTTTTTTATTGCGGGCTCTATCTATTTAAATGTTTAAATAAGATATACCACAGTTTAGAGTAAAGCTTTTTATGGATTCTGATGAGATCATAATAATGAGACCTAAAAGATGATAACTCTAAACTTAAATAGTTCCTGGTCGCAGGATTACTAACTGGTAATTAATAACCCGCAAAGATAGGTACATACTATGCTTGCTTCATTATGAAGGATGTCTGTTCTCATAGACATTTGTGTGGTGACACTATAGCTAGTATGTAGGTGCTTATTATAGAATAAGTTCACTGAACATGACTCACACAACTGAACAACTGATGGAGTTCACTGACGTGTCAGCAGTTGTTCACATGGTGATAGTTGTACAAGTATCCTTAGACTTGAGGTCATCATAGTCATCTTGTGTACACTAAACTATGCTTTGGTTTAGTTCTTAGTCTCAAGGGACAATATAAGGGCTCTACTGGGTATAGGAATTTGTACACGAAGATAGTGTATGATCAATAAAGGATCTACCCCTTCCAGTGTAGGAAGAGAATGTTCAATGCTGATCCACTTATGTTAGTTCAGGAATCTCTGGCCAGAGTGAATGAAATTAGAAAGGAGTTTCTAATTTACATTAAATAGAACTAAGCATAGTGAATGGGAAAGCAAGTGATTAAATAAGATAGGCTTGACACAAGTTTCATGCCTTGTATTTAATCGTGACATTGCAGGGTAGAAGGAATTAATTGTACGGTAATTACTCACTGAATAGGTTCTTGGTATTCTAAGCAGTGAATTCATATTATCCGGATAGTCGCGATATGCTGAGAAGTATCCCTCATGATGTAGAATAAATATGATTAATTAATTAATCATATTTAATGAATCAGAGAATTTATATTAATAATGATAAAATAGTTTTATTATTATTTATTTCTACTACCGGCTTAATATTGAACCTACAGGGTCACACCATAAAAGAGAATGATTTAATGGTGGAGGAATTAATTAATAATGGCTGATAATTATTTATTTATGAAATAAATAATTAATTGGCAAATTTAATAATTGATTAAATGAGATTTAATTGATTATAAATTAATTAAGAAAAGGTTCTTAATATTATTAATTAAGAATTTAATTTTTGGAAATTAAATCAAGTGAGAGAATTTTTTCTAAAGAGTTTAGAAAAAGGATTAATAATTAAAAGGTGTTTTAATTATTAGTGAGAATAATAAAGGGTTAATAATAATAATATTTTATGGGAAAATTTTCAGCAGAAATTTTTTCCTATAAATATACTATTATAAACCCTATTTTTGCCTCAACCAAAAAGATTTATAAAACCCTAATTCTCTCCATCTCCTCCTCCTTCATTACATCGTTTTCTTGGTGGATACCGGTGGAGTGCTTCACACTTGAGGAGCAGTTGCTAAGGATCTCCGTTCATCGTTCTTGGATCGCTATTAAAGACCTCCATCTTTCCATTAACGTAAAGCTTCTTAAGGTAAACATACTGGACTACGAATTAAATATTATTTTTCGCATGGATCCGGCGGAGGGTTTCGGTTTTTTTTAAGATTAAATTTACATTTTCGCTGCGTTTATATGCTAAAAACCCTTCATATACCTTGTCCTAAACGTCGTCTTTGGCACATCCTCGGGTTTAATCTTTAGCTGGTGGTAGCTGGATATTAAATCAAACTTTGAAAAACATGTAGCTCCTTTTAGTTGGTCGAACAGAACGTTAATCCTTGGTAGAGGGTACCTATTCTTGATGGTGAGCTTATTCAATTCTCGATAATCTATGCATAATCTCATAGATCCATCTTTCATTTTCATAAATAAAATTGGTGCTCCTCACGGTGATACACTAGGTCGAATCACTCATTTATCTAGCAATTCCTGTAGTTGCGTAGCCCACTCGTTCATCTCTATGGGGGCCATTTGATATGGAGTTTTAGAAACAGGTGTCATTCCTGCAGCGAGATCAATTGTGATTTCAATTTCTCTATCAGGGGGTAATCCGGGTAGGTCTTCAGGAAATACATCCCCGAATTCCTTTACAGCTGGGATTTCTTCCAACCTAGGAGTAGAATTTTCTGTATCTATAAATTGAGTGAGATATGCTTAACAGCCTTGGCGTAGCATTCTTTTAGCTTGCAACATAGTGAGAAACTTACGGGTTTGTTTCTGGCCACGAAGAATCATTTTCTTAATATCAAGACTCTTTAAGCTAACTCTCTTCAACCTATAATTTATCTGAGCATAGTATCACATCAACCAATCCATTCCTAGTATCACGTCAAATTCTCCCAATTTAAAAGGAATAAGGTCCACAAGAAAAGGTTTTCCTTGAACCTCTATTGTACAATTAGGGCATACTTGGCTAACAGATATAACTTCTTGATTTGAAATTTCTATCATCATATCTTCTTCTAGCGATATTAATTCTAATCCCAACTTATTCACAAGATTCTCAAATATAAAGGATCTAGTAGCGCCAGAGTCAATTAGCATACAAGCATTTACAGAATTTACTAAGAGCGTACCTGCGATGACGTCATTATCAGCGATAGCATCTTTTAAGGTCAGGTTGAAAGTGTGTGCAGTAGATTTGATGTTGGTGTTCTTGGCATTGCTTGAATTGTGGTTGTTTTGAGTCGGAGGTGCCATAAGTCTAGGTACTTCACTTTCCTTCCTGGTTTGACGACATTCGCGTGCGTAGTGTCCTTTCCTCCCACAGTTGTGGCAAGTGATGGATTTGTCCTTGCTATTACTAGCATAATGTCCTCTCTTTCCGCATACATAGCAAGTAACATTCTTTTGACGGCATTGTCCACTATGTTTTCGTCCACAGATTTTACAGTCTGGCAGTGGGGGTCTTCCTTGAAGTAGATTCGCAGTTTGAGGAGACCAAAACTTGGCCTCGTTTCCTCGATTATCTTGATGTCCAAACCTTGGTTTATCCATCCTTCAATCCTCTCTTTTCAAAAATGGTTTCTTGTTCTTATTTCCATCAAACTTTCTTCCAAAATTCCCAGCATGGTTCGAAAACTTTCTCTTTATATATAACACCCCTAAATTCGGGGTCGGGGATCCGGGTTGTCACGAGTTCCATTTCCCTTAATAACACCTAATTCTTAATAAACAATCAAATACTGAGTACTGTGAGCCCATAATATACACACACACCAAAAGTTATAGTCTCAGAGATTAATACCAAAAAAAACACAAGTCATTTTATTCCACAATTTTAAGTCATTACACCTCAAAAGGGTTTCTGAATAAATTTACATATTCTTTGCCAATATTACAATTCATAAATATACATAAGTCTGGTACATCAAAATTTGAAATCCTAGCCTATTGATAGTTCCTACCTCAGCTATATTGACCTCAACGCCTACCGGAAATTGCGGAATGTTTCCTATCCGCTCGCGAATTGGGAGCTTGGTCCTGTTCATCTTGTCTATCTTTTGTTGTGTGATGAAAAAAGAAAGCAAGGGTGAGCAACAAGCCCACCAAAATAATATGTATAATAATTAACATTATATGAGCATTCTCATAGTACTCATGAAAGTCTTGGTAAAAAAGAAATGAACCAAGTTTGATATCTTAATGCGATGAAGTCACAAAATATTCAGTATATATATACATATATACTTCTCAAAATCTTTGAAATCCTCTGACATGTATAATATACACAGAGTTCCAGTTTAAAACTGTATAAAATATCGCTGCAAGGTGATCTCATATATCTAACCTTGTCTCAACGTTTTTCTGAAAATCTTTGTCGTGCATAAGATAATCATTTACTAGATATAAGTTAAGAAGATGAAGTTACAAGATACTCCAATATACTTATATCTTTTCCGAATACTACTTCAACTACTACCGTTCAAGGTATAATCAGTTTCAAAAGTTCATTACATAGATGAGACTACGAGATAAGACTTGAATAGATTCAAACTTTGAAATATCATTTAAAGAAATGAAGTTACTAGATACTTCATTAATTCCCGATATATATACACCTATATATATATCTCATACATTCCTTGGAACCCTCTGTCATGAAAAGTATAAATAGAGTTATAATACCCAATAAATTTGGAACGAAGAGAATTTTGGCATAAACCCGATATCTTGATGATCAGGCAAAGATACCAATAAGTAACCTTTTCAACTATAGATGGATGAATTCCTTGCCGGTCATCACCCTGGCCGCATTAGGTACCCTTCCAAACCGTTACCCGGCCGCTCACGCGTGGATAGACTGTCACCCAGCCTCTTACACCTTCATAGACCGTACCCCGGCCTGTCGCTTATGCCGAATCAATTAGATGGACTTACTTCCCGAACGTTGGGCAAGTGATCAAATTGTTTCTCAAAACAGCAATCTCGTTCCGAATATAAAATACACCACAGAGCCGAATCTCTCAGATTTTTGAGCGAGTATTCAAGTCCCCTTCGAAAGGAAGATCTTAAATTTGAAAACGAGTTTTGGGATCCACTCTAACTTTTAAAATCATTTTGAAGACTCGAAAACATTTTTAAGAATGTTTGGAGTAATGCTGATTTAATAAAATAAATCAGTCCCAATATGCTGGAAAATCTCTGAATATTATTATTTAAATAATATTCCCATAAAGGATAATCTTTATAAAAATAAATGAAGTAGAAGTTTTAAAAACTTATACTTGAAACGAATAATAATAACAAAGATATACTAATACAAAAGTACGATCTTTATTTGAATAATCGAAAATAAGTTTGATTATTATTCAAAACTATCAAATATACCTTATTCGATTAATAGTTATAGAAAACTATATATATATATATATTATACTCGGGAACATCGACTCCCGGTATAGAAAAATGTTCACCTTTGGGTCCCCTATACTAAGGGTATACGCAACTACTACTTATCTCTAGCATAGGTATTATGCAGTTTATAAGAATTTGAATTAATAATGAGATATCAAGATTAAGAAACAGGCATGCATATATATCATATCAACATGCTTCAATATATCGCAAGATTTTCTAATAACGATCATGCACTTATCACAAGATAATGCATATACACATATACATCACAACAACAATATAACGGGTAGAAAACTTGCATGAGTGTTCCGGGGTAGACTTAAGCTTAGACTGGGTCCGGTAACTTATGAACAACAACATAAGCTGGAATTAGACCACGGTCGCTTAAGAAACTAGTCAAAACTCACTCATACCCTAACGGTCGCTTACATTCGCTTATACGCTTAACGATGTGCATTAATTGCTCGCGTACCCTTGGCTCCACTAATTTTAATAAATTAACCGTTACAAATTTTAAGGCGACTCTTTCGCGAGTACTTTACCAACTGCCTAATCCACCTTACATAATTGTTTCCTTATCCAATTAGTCTTTTAAGGGCCTTTATTAAGGTTTCAAAGTTAAGCGAGGGGTAATGGTTCACTCGCGAAATGCCGTACTTAAAACGGTCATTTCCCCTAAACCGTACATCGGATCTAAGCGAACCACATACCAAAATGAAGCTTACGACATGATTTAGCTAAACATGCAAAGTTACAGATTGGTCAGTGAGATTTGTGTTCCTAGATTCAAGCACAAACAGTCCAAGGTAAATCGGGCATTACGACGGCTATGTTTACGAGTTTTCCAAAATAATTACCACTCTAAATCCTCATCAATTCACTCCCATCCTCCAACAATCAATAACACAACAAATACAACTTAAACCACTACAAAATCAGTCCACACTCCAAGGTTTTACCAACTCATTCAATCAACTACATATCCACCATTCAAAATCAACACAACTTCATAAAAATCACTACTAAGCGTGGATCTAACTATACATTTACCAATCATCTAAAAACTCAAACAATCAACCTTAGTACTAAAGGTCAAGAAGTTTTTATACCTTGATTTGTGAGTGAAAAGTTTCTAGGGAGCCTTAAAACCTTGATCAATCCTTATACAAGCCTGGATCTCACAAACAATCAAGAAAACATAAAGTTAGATTTTGAAGTTTCTAAAAGTCCGATTTAAAGAACTGTAAAAATGAGGGTCTTACCATGCTTATTTGGACGAGACTTGTGAACAAGAGTTGTAGGCCATCTCAATACCTTTATAAATAGCTATAGAAAATAATATTTGAATGAGTATTGAAGGAGATATGGCAGTTTGAAGTTGCTGGTATTGTTTTGGCCGAGAGCTTTTGTTCTTGGAAGCAAAAGTCAAATTTTAATTTTTGTGTTCTATGATTTATGTTGGTTGATTCTCTTTCTTTTAGCTTGGCTACTTTTAGATTTTTACCATGGTAAGTTTTACTTGGCTATAAATCAACCAACAAATAAAAACTCCTTGTCATGCTTATGTCACTATGCTTGTGTCATCTTTTTAACACACACCTTATCCTTGTGGTGTGATGACATCATCATCCACTAACCTCTTTGAATAACCCTTAATTACTTGGCTAATGACCGGTTATCTGTTATAAGGTTCGCTTAACTTTCTTTCTCGTTCGTCATTTGAGGGATCATATCCGGGATCTTATTACTTGGGTTCCCCTAAACCTTTCTCAATATTTTATATTCCTTTTATGATCCTCTCTTATAATCCTTGAATTTAAATCATTTTAATCATGTTACCTTATACTCAATTATTTCGGTATCTGGTGGATTTTCGGGAAAAATTAAAGTGTCCGGATTCGGATTCTAACAACCTTTACATACACTCATTTACTTTATGGAATATTAGTACGATCCTAGAATTTCCATAACAGTACTCCTATATAGTATGATCTGATAATTTTACTAAATCAGCATAATCATCAAAAGTTACTATTCATCAGGGTTTCAAAAATTTCCGAAAATTGGGGTTATTACAATCTCCCCTCCTTAAAAGGATTCCGTCCCGGAATCAGATAGAAAACAGTTGGGGATACTTTTCTAGAATTGCACTTTCTAACTCTCAAGTCAATTTTCCCACATTGTGGTTCTACTACCAAACTCTAACTAGTTTGATAACCATGTTCCTAAGCACTTGTTCTTTTTTTCATAACCCTCACTAGTTGCTCCATATAGGTCAAGCCTGGTTGCATGTCTATGCGCTCGTATTCCCCTATATGTCTGACATTCATATTATACTTCCTTAATATTGATATGTGGAACATGTTATGGACTTTCTGCAGGTTCGGGGGTAGGGCTAGTTCATTTGACAGCTTCCCAATACATCTTAATATAGCCAAGGGTCCAACAAATCGTGGACTTAGCTTTTCTTTCTTTCCGAACCTCATCAATCCTCTCCAAGGGAATACCTTTAACAATACTAGGTTCCCTACTTCATACTCTTTGTCCTTTCATTGTCAAATCAGCATACTTCTTATGTCCATCTTGGGCTACTACCAGCCATCCGCTAATTAGATCTATTATATCCTTGGTCCTTTGGACCACTGCTGGTCCGAGCACCTTGCGCTCTACAACTTCATCCTAACATAAGGGAGATCGACATTGTCTTCCCTCAAGGATCTCATAAGGCGACATCTCGATACTGACATACGATCTATTGTTGTAAGAAAACTCAATCTGCGTTAAGTGATCATTTTAAATTTCTTTCAAGTCTATTGCACAGACTCTCATCATAGCTTCTAGCACTATAGCTTTTTCTTCTCAATACCCACTCTTTTCCAGTCGGTAAGTGTTACTATCTTCCCTTCATAATACCATTCTGGCTATACAGTTACTCTCTAGCGTTCCATAACCTTCTATTAATTTCGTCGACCTTAGTAACGTTTCGAATTCGGATACAACGCACGTAGAGTACTCCTTTTCTAGCTGCTTCCATCTTTGGAAGCTTGATCAATCATATAGAAGTAAAATAATTTATTGAGAGATCACTATGATCATGAACACTTGTTATATCTCTTAGTTAGTACAGAAGGTGGTCAACCTCTAGTACTTGACAAGCAATTAAACAACATGTGGTATCCTACTAGGCTTCTATCACACAGATAGATAGTCATTCGGCAATACCTCCCCTTCTGGAAGGGTTGTTCTTCTCAGCTTATAAAAAATGAAAAGGAGAGAAAAGAACAAATTTAAGAACATTATATAAAAAAAATACTGCCATAAAATATCTGGCTTGGAATCTACCTCTGAACTATAGAGGTTTGTTAGAGGAGAACAAAACATATATGTATATATATCAACATTAAGTATTATAGCATCGTAATTCATGTTCCTAAATCTTTCACTATTTCGTCCATCATTCTATGGACCCATGCTCTTGCTCGAGCTTATAAACAATCACCGTTGAAACTCCCTTGACAGCGAAAATCGAATCTGGAATTTCATTCTAGACATCATCGTTAATAAAATTCTATGCTTGCACTACAACCTTCCTCGTATAGTAATACGGCTCTCTATTCATAAGAAGGAATAAATTTTCAATAGGTAGATAATCGACTTAATTAGTCTATCAATGTTAACTTATACATCACCACGACCCGATTAGTGGTACTCAACCTTAACATCCATTACAATACTACTCTCACGGTTGTAATCAGCTCATTACTCGCAGAATCATTGCTGCATTACTATAGTCCATCGCGGACCTACAGTAGTTATTCGTTTCCCTTGGAATCTTAATAGCTAACCATACGAAGTCCATACCTGCCATATCGAATTCTTCTAAGAAGGTAACATAATCACCATTAATGATTCATGAAGAACACTCTTGATCCTGGCGTACATACATGACATGAAGAAGATAAAATTATAGAAGAGTTTCAATGAAAGCAACGATAGCAGGTTAATACCATTATTAACCATATGTCTTTATTAGGAGACATGAAGCTCAAAGGTTCATTTAGTCATTTTGTAACATGGTCCTGGCTTATCTCAAGATAGGACCTTCTAAGATAGATAGCCCGCTCACGGCGATTACATGAATTAAATCTCCACCATCCAACTATTATGGTTGAGTATTGCACAATCATCAGAAGGAATGTCAATCTTTCACACCATAATACAACCTTCATGGCTTTAACCATCATTATTGTATTCTTCTGGCACGAGCGCCTATAACCGCTCTCTTACACTTAGAGTGTCGGCCACCTCATTGGCCTTTCCTGATAGTAATAGTTCCTTACAATCAATGTCTTTTGAACAATCTCCAACTAAATTTTCTACCTCATTTTCAATCACTGCTTGTGTGAAAATGCTCTTCCTTAAGCTTTGGTGAGAAAAAAAATATATATCACCATTTTTCCATAAGTTATTACCTCGGTCTTTAGAGGATAACATTGTCATGACTGACGATCATACTTAGGACGTCTCTTATCTTAGGCCCTTCTTGTTTCCACCAATCTCGACCTTCATTGGGTTGATCTATACTTTATTATGGTTCAACACATGCCCACCTGGCATTATTATAATTATGTCATATTTCCTTTATCAAAATTTCTATTCTTGAGAACTTGAATATTACCTTTTTCCTTGTAAAATCTCTAAGGTTATCCTTAAATCCTTCATCATATACACCCTAGGTACAGGGCATATCAAGATACCATTTACTAATACTAGAATCATTGTCTATATAGTTCTAAAAACTTTCTCCACTGATCTTTAAAGATTGTTGTTACTTTAATTATTTCCAATTCATACTTCGACAATCATATTATCCTTATTAAGGGTGAAATGCCAACCTTTATGCATCCCCTTAGGATTCATCTCAAGTTATCGAGTTCTATCCTTAATTCCACCTTTAAAAAGGTACTTACATCCTTCCATGGATAAATCAACTCATATATCCCTGATAAGGATATCTTATTAAATCATTCTCACCTCAATAGTCTATGCCTAATTTCACAATAACATCCTAATTTAAAAAGAGGTTAATGCATATGGCCTCCAAAAGATAACAACGGTTATCCACTTTTCTTGCTCGATTTGGTAATGACAGCAGGGACGTTCTAGAAGATATTGGTCGTGTTTAACGTGAACTTATTTTTACTAAATCCTCATTTACTTTTGTTTTTTATCTCAACAGTCATCTCAATGTTGAGATATCTTCTATACTTGGTGTCTCCCTTTAGGGCATCAAGTCACAGGTCTTACATACACTTCACATTCTTGAAGGTCACTTCCTTCATCCCATTTTCCTAATTTCTTGTTATCCTGTCTCCTCAGTCCATCCGTTTTTCCTTATTAATCCATCGGTCTATCTCAAAGTTTCATCAAATACTCTCAACTTAAAGGGGATTAATTATATGTATCGCTTACGCCTTCAACCCTTGACTTTATCTCATGATCAGTCAACATCGCACTGATGATGACACACTTCTCTATATTTATTGCTAGGGTTTCTTAGGGTTTCACATACCTAACTCCCTTATCGCTTCTCAACTCTATTTCCTTTATATCCCTTTATACTACTTCCCATTTCAGTCTTTTATTTTCGTTTCTATTACAACCATTTCATGAACCAACACAACATAAGCATTGATTTCAAACATCCCGTCAATCTGGATTCGTGTCCTTCATACGAACCTTGACGACTTTCACAACCTAGATTCATGATTCATCATACTTGTCTGCCTCTGACCTGGTTTTAAAACTTCTACACTTTCTCTCTATCTTCCTTAGCCTTCTACCAGCGGGTGGCCTCTCTCTTAGGAAGGTAAGTGGCAAAACAGTCTTTTGCGCTTCATCGATCATATAAAATCTTAAATGATTCCTATATTTCCTTTAGCAAGGCTCTTGCCTCGACTTGGTCAACCTGTTCCTTGGAACTCTGAGAGCTTAGCGACTTATAGGTCATGAAAAATTTCCCACCGTATTGTTTCCTCAGGGTGGTGGTTGGGGGTAAAAGTATAAGTTTTGTTTAGGCAGGTCCATGAATTGCCCCATGGGAGTATCATCTTGGTTCTCCCTATCTTGCTCGACTTTTGTTTTCTCAGTATGAAATATTTCGTCCTTCTCCCATAATCGGGGTTATCTTATACGTTAAAATCCTTGTTTTCCACTTCATTATGTTATGGGTTCCTTCTATCTTGATGGCAAACTCTCTGACTATCAAACTCAGGGTTTGCCCTAAATCTTATTCCTCAAACTATGGCTTTCATCTAAGATCTCTTGTTTAAGCTCTTGGACGTTTGGAACCCAAATTCTGTAGAAATACCTCATTATTCCCTTTTCATCTTTCTTGGTATTAATCTCTTCTCCAGTCATTGGCTCTCTGCCTTCATTCATCGCTTTTTCTTGGCACCATATGATATTTTCCAGTAATTCGGGCTGCATTGCAAATCTCAACAGCTTTTCGGTACCGGCTCCGGTTACCTTCACTTCTATTTCCATTTTCTCAAAATCTTTTATCAACTCTCCCGAAGACATTATCATATTGAGTCTCTCCTTTCTACTAAGGGTGTTAGCCACCATATTGGCTTTCCCTGGATGATAAAGAATCTCCTACTCGTAATCCTTGATTAGCTCTAACCACCTCCTCTGGCGCATGTTGAGCTTTTTCTGTGTGGAAATATACTTGAGCTCTTATGGTTTGTGTAAATCTCGCACTTCTCTCCAAACAAGTAGTGCATCCAATCTTTAGGGAAAAACTATTGTCGTGAGCCCAAGATCATGGGTGGGATATCAAATTTTATATTCCCTTAATTGTCTTGACGCGTACGTTATTACCTTGTCGGGCTATATAAGAACGTACCTTAATTCCGTGTGTGAAGCGTCAATACAAATCACAAAATCTCCTTCTCCACGGGATCCTCCTCAGCAACAATCCCTTCTGGGACAACATCCTCAACTGCTACATCCTCAATATGAACATCATCCGGTCCCTTATTAGGTTACTCCATCGGATCCATGATCTGATCTTCAATATGTAATAAAACAACATCGTGCTGTTGCTCCTCAACCTCAGGGTTCGATGCCCCGCTACATCGATCAATGTAACTATCATGATATTCATAAGGGTTCCCATAAGGGTTTTAACTGTCAGTACTACATTAGGTAGTCCGACTATGAACTTGGCAAGAGTTCTTATTATCTTAGTGAACTTATCATTTTAACGACGCATCATCTCTGAGGTTTATAACACTTAGCTCTGATACCATTTCTGTAACACCCCTAAATCCGGGGTCGGGGATCCGGGTTGTCACGAGTTCCATTTCCCTTAATAACACCTAATTTTTAATAAACAATCAAATACTGCGTACTGTGACCTCACAATATACACACACACCACAAGTTATAGTCTCAGAGATGAATACTAAAAATAACACAAGTCATTTTATTCCACAATTATAAGTCATTACACCTCAAAAGGGTTTCTGAATAAATTTACATATTCTTTGCCATTATTATAATTCATAAATATACATAAGTCTGGTACATCAATGTAACGCCCCCAAATCCGGGGTCAGGAATCTGGATCATCATGCCATCCTTCACTCATGTGTAACCTGGTGATGATTCAATAATCCAAAGACCCCAATCTCATACTCACACACACAAGTTATAGTCTTAGAAATGACGTACAAGATGTAATCTTCTTTTATTACACTTGAATGTACCTTACAGGATCTTAAACAATTATTTATAACCTCTACATGAAGTTACAATAATTACGACAGATATCTTATATCTATCTGATATTCTAGCACACCTGAGACAAAGATGCCAGGGATCCTCCCCATGACTGAAAGCGGCTAGGTCCCACACCGGCATACTGGTTATCTGTTGTGTTGTGTCATTTAAAAGAAAGCAAGAGTGAGCTATAATACCCAGCATAATAATGTACACTATAAAAATAACTGTATGATAAACTCACGTAAAACATCATATTTGATAAATACGTTTTCTTCAAAATAGTTTTCCTTGGTGATACACACCTTCTTATGAAAACAATCTTTTAGTGGATTTTATTAACCTGCGAATACCTTATTAGTAAACCGAACACCTAGGCTTGGGTTACGGTATTGCATTTCAAATCCAATTGGAAAAGTTTGGACATTCATCGGAGCCACCGCATACGATGATCAGCCGTACTACGGAAATAGTAACCTTTTCTATTAGTAGAAGGACGAAACCGTCATTCCTCGGGTATCACCCTTGCCACCGTCGGGCTACGTGTCCCATTTTCGGATATACACATACTTCACAAGTTCCTGAGTACACTGAGTACCTTCGCCTGCGGTACCTTTGGTAGTCCATCTAGCACACATAGTACCAGAGTCTACCCCTCCCTTGTCCTTTTTAAAAGAGTTCTATCAATCTCGAGAACTCGAACCACATCAAAGTTCCCCAAGCATTTTTTCTTGTTGAGAGAAATAGCTTATCTCTCTAAGATATAAGTGTATATATATGTATATACGTACTTCCAAGAATTTCGGAGAAAGTACTAAGGATGGGAGTTGACCGTTGCCAACAGATAATTAATAAGGGGGGAAAGTTTATTCTCGAAACTATATTCAACATATTAAATATGTCGGGATAATATTCACCGATGATCTGAAAATTATTCGAATGATATTCTGTAATCAGAAGTATATTTTAAATTAGGATATATGATTTTTAAATCAATAATAAACCATTTTAAGAATAATAATTCATTAAATAATAGTCAATAAATAATTAAACCTCGAATGAGTTTACTCTCTAGAAGGTTTATTTAAAATAATATTCCTCAACTAGTTTATGTCTACGTAATTAATAATCTATATTGATTAATCGGGTTTGAAATAAATAAACGTTGGAGTATACTACTCCCATAATAAAGGAATAAGTATATAGTATTTATTATCCGAACAATAAAATATAGTTGAGGGAATATGATCGTTGGAAAATCATTTTAATAAAAGTTCGAGGTGTTTTAATGTTTCGTAAGTGGACGATGAGTCCCTTTAAAACATACTACAATGGACTTATAACCGTCCTATAATATCTCCGAAATGATTCCCGGGTTTTGTCTTAAATCCCAACCGATTCTCAGTCTTATATAATACATCACACTTAAAGCGAAATAACATTTCATGATATATACTTATCGTACAACATCGCTACATTATGCGAAATTCAACAACTACGTATCATGGCAAACATGGTATTTATGCGATGATAGTAAAACAATCTTTTCACAACACAACAGTAAAAATGGAGTTGGGTTTGTAAACTTGCCTGGGTATCTCGAGGTGGAGGATGCTCTAGGTTCCGCTCGAAAATCTATGACCATAAACACAATTCATCTCGTTAGGTCCCGTTCTAATTTACGGTGACTCGCACTCATGCGCTATTTATTATGCACCATCTCAACTTATACTACTCTTATTATTCCTTTAAGTCCTTATTCACATCATGGTCGCTTCATTTTTCTAAGTATCTTAGGTTCATTCTCTTTATCATCGTCGGCTCCGCTTATGGATTCTTACGGTTTCTACTCGCGCGGTCTCGGCTCCGATATTTTTATAAAATTGAGAAATCATTATTTTCACTTAAAATTTTTATAACAGTTTGGAAACTCAATATGTTACTATCTGTAAACATTTCATGATTTATGAATACTTTTAAGTCAATCCTTTATATTTTCAAAGTTCGTGATTTGTAGCAGTTTTTGTCGCGTTAATCACTTTAACTAAAACGACCATAACGTTTGATCCGTAAATTGGAATCAAGCGATTCAAGCGCCTAAATGATCCTTATAACATTTACTATCATAATCAAGGGTTAGTTTTCAAGAAACTACAGTTTAAAACTCCGGGACTTTCTGCCGAAACTTAAAGTTACGATTCATTGGTTTTAACGGGGTTATGTTTACGATCGGGGTTTCGTTTACGCCCTAACCCTTAACACAACCACCAACAATAATCATTTTATCATCAACATACAAACTCCTATCAAGAACATCATGTTCTTGAGGCAACAACAATCAGCCTTAAATCTACTCAACTTAAACTTCAAGATCTCAACAATACCACTTCTTAAACTAAGTTTTCTACCACATACTAAATGGATCTTAAAAATGAATCTTAAATGAAGTTGGGCCAAATATTTTTACCTTTATTGAAAGCTTGAGATGTGTTCTTGAGGATAATGGAGGCTTGGAAGTGCTTGGTAAGATTTTTGGAGCCTACAACCACCATTGAAATCAAATACCAAGGAGAGGTTACTATTCATACTATTCACTAGTGAGTTTCTTTCACCCATCCAACCTTGATAAAAAGAGATGAAAGAATTTTCTTACCTTATTTTAATTGCTAGGAGGCTTGAGAATTAATGGGATGATTTTACCATGGCTAGAACTTGAGATTTTGAATTGGATTTCCCCTTCTTTTGTAATAGGGCCGAATGGAAGCATCAAAGGGGGTATTTATACTCCTCTTGGTTGCTTAGCTTGGTTGATTGGCTAGGTAACTTCTAGGAAATGGGGTGGAAGATCTTGCACTTGATTTTGATTCTCCTAGGTTGAATCCTAGGTTTATTCTTGTTGCAAATCTTAGGGACAAATCTTTGGTAGCTTCCTAGAAACTACTTATGTTAGCTTCCTTGGCACATTATTTGGATAGCTTGCTTGATAATCCTATGGTTAGCTTACTATTTGATAAAGTTACCATGGTTACTCTCTTACCAAAGTTTAGTTAGTACGTTACGTTTATTTAATCGTTTACGCGTTCGCTCGGTCGCTTAAACGTTTTCGTAATACTTATTCGTAAATGGTTCGCGACGTAATTCCTTTCGAATTTATTCCTTATATCTCTAATTATCATACTTGAATTTAAATCCATAGGGTTTTAATCTTGTAATTATATTGTGATTCCCGTAATCCTCGATAAGTCGTAAATACGGTCGTGTTTTAAAGTTCGATTTATTCGAAAACTAAAAGCGTTTACATACACTCATTTGGTACGTATAATCGTAATATCAACACCGAAACTCATTTTCTCGTGCACTACATAGTGTGGGCTCAAAATTTTTTCCAGTCCGTCAGAGTTACTATTCATTAAACGTTTTACAAGGTCTCAAAAATTCAAGTTATTATATTACCATTCATAAAGGTCTTTTACCGATGTCAAAAATTTGGGTTCTTACAGTCTTCCCCCCTTAAAAGGATTCCATCCCGGAATCAGTTCAGAAACAGGTAGGGATATGTTTCTCGCATGACAACCTCGAGTTCTCGCGTTGACCTTACAGTATTTGATCTCTTCATTAAATTTCCACTCATCCATCCAATATATTTCCGGGTACTCGTCCTTGTAGTCTATGACCTCTACACGTTACTCGATATACGCTAAGTCTGGCTACGAGTATATTAGCTCATTTTCAATCATATGTTTAGTTCTGACAGTTAAATTTCCTAACCTTGATTCGTGGTATTCGTTTCCCCTACATCGCTCCTACTAGTGCTAGAGTTTCATTCCTTAACGTTTTCCCATTTTGGGCGCATCATCTCTGTCAAGTTCTCGTCACATTTCTACACACTCGTCTCCTGCTACACGCTTAGCGCCAGATTTAACATTTCTTCCCGTAGTAACGTACCGCACGACATCGTCCTGTTGCCATCTTGAAGGAAGCACCATTTCATACGCAATTTATTGACACATTTTAGGATCGTGCAACGTTCAGCTTCCGTCATCGGTCGGACTTCTTTAATCATTCCCCGTATAATATCTACAGTACTACGACACTTTCTGGGTCGTACTCGTTATTCTCACTAGCGCCTTTAGACGTATTCACATTTATTGGTACCTGCTACTAGTGGTCTTTATAGGGCGTGTACGATCTTATTTGCCTTCTATCAGTTCTGACAATGACATCCATTCTTTCACGTTGCCCTTCGTAAGGGATATCGACGACTATTTTTCGTATGCTATCGTGGTAAGTACATCTACACGAATTATCTGTCAATAATAGGCGATTCCCCAAACCGTTCCAAATAAAAGTTAAGCCACTAGTTGTATTCTCAATGGTCAGGATAGCCCTCTCATTCTACTTGTCGATTTGAGAACTCTAAGTTATTCCTCTGTCCGTTATTTTTCATAAAATATCTTGGGAAATAGTCTCGTTAATTAAATATTGGGTATTTGCGTGGCGCAGTCGTCACATGGTCTCTCTGTCCCGATTATCTCTTCAGCGTTCATATCAATTTTGTAGAGTGGACATCTATCGTTTGCATAATAAAGTAAGCGGTCTTATTTAATCTATCACTCAAAATACTCAAATAGCACGACGGCTAACTTGGTTCTTGATAATCCTCCTTCAAAATTTATTATAATTAACTCTTAACCCTATTTGGGGTCATCTACAAGTTGAAATCGCCAAAATTTTAACCCTCGCCTTTCCGTTTTCATTTTCTAACTATGTCGAATACTTACTTACCTACTCGATGACATCCCATTTCATATTCTGTCACGACTAATATCCGTTTACATTTTTAGGCATCTTTAAGTCTTTTTGTTAAGTAATAAAGCGTTCTTTTCATGCGATCCTTCTCATCAATTATTCTGAGATTTGTCATCCTCAATATATCTTTTCCTACTTAAAGTGTCGGCCACCACATTGGCCTTTCCTTGATGATAATAAATTCCTCAATCATGGCCTTTGATCATCTTGAATATATCCTTTATCTCGTGTTCAGTGTAAATTTTTTTTTCTAAATTTCCTCATAAATAAACTCCTTGTCCCTTTCAGTCCGAACCTTGTCACAATTATTCTAGATTATTATTAGAAAGCCTTATGTCACGGTCCTTCAGCTGCATAGACATATCATTAAACTTCACGCAACATCCTATTTTTATCGTCGAGTATTTCTAGCACGGGATTGCTACTAACCTTACCTTTACCTTTTGAAAATCTTATTCCTTAAATTCATACATGCTTGGTCTTTCCCGAATTTATTAGCACCTAACCCGATAATGTTTCATAGAAGTGTACCTCACTAATCACGTTGTATCCCTATTTTCGTTCTTCTATAACCATATTAAAGATACTTATGATAATAAATAAACATGGTGTTCTTCTTTTTAAAACAACTTACTCCTCACGACACTCCAATTGCACCATCATAGCACTGGGCTTTCGGTCTCATATTACAACAATCGGTTCTCAACTATACCTCTCTTTATTGGGAAGGCAATTAGCCTTGGAAAAAGATTTTCACGATATTGATGAAATTTAGACAGTCTTAACAAGGTTTCAAAATCTAACATCTGAACAAATAATGAGCTCTGAATAAAAGAGTCGCAACGCTCAGAAGATCTATAACTTGGAAGGAAGAATATAAGAAGGATTATCCTTCCATGTCCTTAGAATTCTATATTGTGATATTATAGAGAATATCCATTGAAAGCAATGATTGCTGAATAATAACATCATACGAATGATACTTGTAAGATTTTCCCATTGAAAGAATACTTTTCTTCTCGAATAATGAAAGAAATATCGAATGATATCCTCTACCAAAGGTTAACCATTGAGGTCTCCAAGAGGTGCTATTTTGAAAGAAGGAATTTTATCCAATGATTAATAAATAAGGAAGTATTTTGTTCTTCAATTGCTTTGTAATTTTAATTGGATATTCGTTATACAAACGAAAGAATAAAATATTTCATAAAACTGAATATGAATTCTCGTTTGAGTGGGCGACCTAGTTAGGTCTCAATTAAATCATTCTTTGAAAATTTCGTCAACAATTAAATCTGGCATATATAATGCACTATGAAATAATCAAAATTTTATTGGAAGTGGAACTAGCAAAATAATAACTAGTCCATATCAAGCAATATTGTCAACTGGCTAAGAAAATGACCAGCATAATTGGTTTGGCCTATAGCAACTAGCTAGGATGATTAGCTAGGATTTTGTCGTATTAATTAAAATTTTGACTAGTTAGGACAATTAACTAGTCATTCATGAGAACATATGAAACTAGGCATATTTCAGTTTGTTTGTAAAAATCTCAACATCGTAACTACTGACGAAATTGTGGCTACCTGGATGACGATTTTGAAATAAAGAGTTTTTAAATTTGGGCCGAGAAAGACAATTATAACTCTAAACCGAGTGGTCTTGGCATCGGAACAATCGATAGCCTCTTATCAAATATTCCTTTCCAAATAAAGGGTACACACATAGGTGCCCTAGTTCACATACTTTATCAGATCTTTAAATAGAATTGAATCGGAATACCAATATCAAATTGATACCCTTACTATGATTTCAAAGTTCAATATAAAATTTCATCCCGATTAGAGGAAAAGGATTTTCGAGGAATATATGGATATTAGATCATCCACATTTTTAACAATTTGTTAGATATTTACAATCTCGACTGAGAAGAGTAAGTATGAAAGAAGAATCTAATCAAGATACTCATTATGAATATTCATCGATGAATTGAAGGAAAATTTATATATATATATATAAAATCTATTGGATAATTGAAATGAGGTATAAATATTTCTGAGTTGAACAAGAAGATTAAAATCTACGAATGAAAGTTCATGGATATAACTAAAAAATTTAACAAGTCCTAATACGGAGAAAGACTATTCAATATGGTCACATCAGAAGTTCAAAGTAGGGAACGAAAAGGATTGCCTGATATGACTTATCAAGGCGATACGAATGATCAACAATTTGGAGGGAGTAACATGACAGTGAGTAGGTCCCAAAATATTTCACTGATTATCCTAACTCTCTTCATTATCCATCTGAGGATGATCCCACCTCTTCTTCTTCGTAATTCCATGTTTCAAATATTTTCTCTTTCAACATCATTTTAAAATCGTTTATTAACTTGACTTTCGCACGTATATCTGTCATTCGGGTGTTTTACCTCGGAGAGCTTACTCAGAAATATTCCAAAACATCTGTTAAGCCGATAGTTGCCTGCTACATGCATCTGTTACTAACTATAAGTGGCCAGTTCCCCCTGGGAACAGATCAAAGAGATCTCTTAGGGATCTCAATATAGTCCATAAGTTCAATGGCATGTGTGTGTAATTGAACATACGTTACCGAATATATTAGAGGTCTACGTGTATATATACGTTGCCTCTAACATCATTTCTACCAAAGAATTCCACTCTAGATTCACTGGTCTATCCTTTTAAAAGGTTTTAAGATTAAACCATCCCTCGTTGTAATCTTATGCCATTTAATTATAGACATGCTATCTGTCACGCCCCCAACTGAAACAGCAAATTAAATATAGCTATTACAAAATTTTAAAAGAGATAACACAACCAAATTCAAGATCTTACAGTTTAGGGTTTGGAACAGCCCAACACTACCAACTATTACATCTGATTACAAATACCGAGTCCTCACACAACTATTATTACTTATTCTACCTGAGCTCGAACATAAGCATCAGCATCACAGGTCTTACGGGTAGTCTGCTTCAATCTAACCATAGCTGCTAGCTGTAATATCAGGGTAAAGCAAGGAGTGAGCCAAATGCTCAACAAGTGCTAACAGTACGACACAAAACATAAATCGAGATATACTATTAAGAATGACAATGGAAAGACATAACTAATGATAACGAGAGATAAAACTATGTGAGATTGCATCATTTTTCTTGCATCAAAACAATTTTAAAATCATGTCTTAATCAAAATCATTTTATGACGCTACGGATTATAGCCGGTAATCAGCCGCGAAGTAATCCCGAACCTCGCTGGGTTCTAAAACATTAACGGGAATCCCTTAGGCAACTTTTAAGCCTAATATAAGTGTGGAAAGGACTCGCGTCTCAGTCCAGATCCACTATCAAGAAAACATTTATCCCCCTTTGGGACTGAAAACCCATATTTTATTTATTTCAAAAGCTGATGCCGAATTGTAACAAAATCTCTTTTAACAGTAAATATTTTTATTAAGGGATTATAGATCAACTCGAAACATGGGAAATATGGTACTAAATCTCAGGGCCATGATTCACAAAACTTTACTCTATTAGGGTAACTGAAAGGTTTTCATATGTCAGAACTTGGACAGGAAAATATGGTGAGACTAATGGATAATATGAAGGGGTAATGCCAAACTGGGCTCAATGCAATGGTTTCTTGTCAAGGTACAGGTGTTGGATCATTAAGAAGATAAGCTTCACGAATACTACGGGTGTTAAGGTAATGATCTCTAGCTCAGGATGTATATATATATCAGAATTGTCAAGCTTTAGGATAGGAAAGAGGGTATCAATCAATGAGGAATCATGTTGGTAAGTTTCTGACTATCAGAGTTCAAGGTAAGGTTCTATAGGGGTTCAAGTATCAGGATGAGATATCAATACTTAGGAATCATCAGCATGTTAATCAAGAGGATCAATCAAGTAATATAACAGCTCTTTATTTTATCATGGCATTTAACTATCATGAAAAGACTTTTGAACTACTTGCAATACATACTCGAGGGTTCATGGCATTTCTATATAATTCAAAGATAAGCGAGAGATACGCTTAATTTAAACATATCAAAATGACTCAGGATAATTGCATCGATATATATGAACTGTTTATAGTAAATACGAAGGTCAAGTTGAATCACTTGCCTTGAGATAGGCTGGTCTGGTCTGACTAGTAGGAGCAACTGGAGCTTCACTCGACTTTTATGGCAAGTTTTCCCTCATCTCGAGATCCTACATAAATAATAATAATCCTCATTATAATATATTCTTACCATCTTAACCCATTTACAACCCGAAATTAAACATGGATGGCACTTAGGCCTATACGCACCTAATTTATATCCACCTTTATAATTCAAATATACACACGTAGTCACATAATCAAATATCGTATATTAATATCAAATAACACCATATATACCATAATGCAACACTAGGCTTCGATGATCTTGACTCACCACTTAAGTCACTTAGTCGCTAAACTAGACAAAGTCTTCAAATTTTGACTCCCTAACTCGATGTGCCTTTCCTAAATTATCCAAAACCTATTGACCCTCACTTGAGCCTTTTGCTCTACTGACCTTATACCATCTTACAACTATGGTGGTCGACCTAATACTCACTTCTAAGTGTTCTAAAACTATGTGATAAGTGATAGTGCTCACTGGTGCAAATTTCAGAATGACAACCATAGTTTCTTGAGTGCATTAGGCACTCTTAAACTATAAGTTTTCCATCAAAACTTTTACACAAGACTCTCCTGACCTAAGGGCATCTCACAAACTTGATGTGGCTCAAGGCCCTGACTTGGGCCTTCTTGGGCCTAAGCTAAAAGTCCAAGGTTCCCCTGCTTTTCTGGGCAGAAAACGCCCTGACTTGAATTAACTTGTGACACATGGTTCTAACTCATATCCTATGAACTATGGTTGGAAAAACTTCTCTGACACTCCCTCTAACTAAGGCCCAATTGGTCCTAATGAGGGCCTACCCATGATATGGTCAAATCTCCCTATTTCTAAGTTGCAACAAAACTGTCCCCTGCTGGACAGATTTTGTTATTCTACTTGTGCACCTAACCAAATGACATGCAAACCTCCAACCAACTCCTAAAACCTTTTGTATACTCCCAATACTAACTTCTGGTGGCTTGGGCCTCAAAGTGCACATCAATGACATGGTCAAAACTCACTCTAAACCTCAGGGTACTAAACTGATTTTCTGCAGAAACTATAACTCTCATTTCTCCAAGGTTTTGACTTGACAAACTCAACTACCAACAACCCAATACTCAAACCAAGACTTAAACATGGTAATCTACGGAACTAACTCCCTTATTCTCAAAATATCCTTGGGTGAGATCATCCTTACCTAAGGTACATTTATGGCAAAACAAGAGAATCTACACTTCACAAATCACAAATCTTCATGCTTTTGAAACAACAAGGTATGCATTTTTTATAAAAGATAATCACGGATTATTTCCATGCAACAAGAAGCATAAATCAATATTAATATATTATACCTACTGAAATTAAGGCTCACTAACAAAATCTTTCCAAATGATCAAAATCTTACAACATTCTAAGAGAAATCCTCATGCATGCATGCCTTCGGGTTTTTCAAACCAAAACAACACATTTTCTACATTTATTCCATCTTAAAATTGACATGCAAGCCTAGCATAAGGTATACCTAGATGATCACTTAGCATGCAAGGAGTTTTATCAAATTTTCACCACAAAATTCAAGTCATTATCACATAAACATGCAACAATTGATCAAAACAACACGAATGATTTCAAGGACCATTCATTCGGCTCCCATATGGTCATGGCCGAATGAAATGGATGGAAATGGCCATTAAATCATCAAGAGTTTCCTTCTCATGACTTGGCACTTATCCATTCATTGTAGTCCTCTCAAAAACAACCTTAAATCCATAAGAATCAAGATTGTATTTTGAGTTTCAGTAAAACCTTTACATGCAACCCTTAAACTTAAACTTTCTACTCAAAACTCTTTGAAATATGAATGATCATGGTATGGGAGATAACATTTACTTGTATAAAGAGTAGAAGCTTGGTGGAGAAATGAAGAAAAATGGGGAGGGGTGGTTCTCGGCTAAACCCGAGAGTGAAAGAGGGAGGGCCGAGAGTGAGGGAAAAGGGGAGGGAGGAGAGAGTGAGGTGTGGGTGATGAGTGAAAATGATCATGTCTTTGCTTGTTTTTATGGTATTTGATTTGACAAAATGTGAGTGGAAAGGAGAATTGACAAGTCTATCCCTCCACTTATACTTGGTGCATTTTGCATGCAAGGGTAAAAAAGGAAATTGGCTAGAGAAATAAGAGTTAGTGGGTTGGAATTGTCCTCTTTGTCCTTGAAAAGAATGAGAGGGTGGTTTGCATGCAAGGGCTTTCTTGTAATTTGAAAAATATGACAACTAAAATTTATAATGATTTATTTTTATAAAATAAAATACAAGTTCAAAAATTATAAAATTTATACCATAAAATAACTTGGATTTTTAGAGACTTTATAAAATCATTTTCAAAATTTGTGAACAAAATACCTTTTAAAAGAAAAAATTTCCAAGGCTTAGAATATTCCTTATAAATAAAAAATAAAGAAATTAAATAAACTCTTGCTTTGAAAAATCATATACTACATAAAGCAAATTTATAATGCAGAAATTTTCACTCACACAAACGTACAATCATTGAATATATTTTCATTCGGCTTTAATATTATACCAAATCCACAAATAATATTACACGAAGATACCGGTCGTAACATCCTCTCCCCCTTAAGGGATTCCGTCCCCAGAATCTAAGAGAAAAGATGAGGATGCCGGGAACGCATATCAGACTCTAACTCCCAAGTCGACTCTTCGACCTTAGGGTTCCTCCAAAGTACTTTTACTAACTTTACTGACTTATTTCTAAGACTCTTTACTTGCCAGTCGAGTATTTTAACCGGTTGCTCCACAAATGACAGGTCTGCCTGAAATTCTACAGGTTCATATTCTATCACATGGCTAGCGTCAGGATTGTACTTCTTAAGCAACGACACATGGAACACATTATGCACATGCTGATACTGAGGTGGTAAGGCCAACTTGTAGGCCACCTTTCCAACTTGACTCAAAATCTCACAAGGACCTATGTATCTAGGTGCTAACTTCCCTTTCTTGCCAAATCTCATCAACCCTTTTCTAGGTGACACCTTCAGCAACACAGCTTCGCCAATTTGGAATTGAACGTCCTTACGTGCTGGATCCGCATACTTCCTCTGTCTATCTTGAGCAGCAAGCAACCTTTTCTGAATTAACTTGACCGAGTCATGCAACTATTGTACCAAATCCGAGCCGAGAATTCTTCCTTATCCTACTTCATCCCAACTTGTTGGTGATCTACATTTTCGCCCGTACAAAGCTTCGTATGGTGGCATGCCGATACTGGAATGATAGTTGTTGTTGTAAAAGAATTCAATCAACGGCAAATGGTCATCCCAACTTCCTGTAAAATCGATTGCACAACTGCGCAACATGTCTTCAATCGTTTGAATCGTCCTTTCACTCTGGCCATCAGTCTGCGGGTTGTACGCCGTGCTCATATTCAACTTCGTGCCAAGACATTCCTGAAATTGCTTCCAGAATCTCGAGTTAAATCGGGGATCTCTGTCTGAAACTATTGATACGGGTACTCCATGCCTTAGTACGATTTCACGCACATACAGATGAACCAACTTGTCCAGTGACGACTTCTCATTTATTGGAAGGAAATGCGCCGACTTCGTAAGACGATCAACTATAACCCATATTGGGTCATGTCCGAATTTCGTTCGCGGTAGTCCTACTATAAAGTCCATAGCGATATTTTCCCATTTCCATTCTGGAATCTTCAGGGCCTGAATTAATCCGCTTGGTCGTTGATGTTCTGCCTTTACTTTCTGACAAGTATAGCACTTCGCAACCCATTCTGCCACGTCTCGCTTCATATTTGGCCACCAAAAGTTCTTCTTTAAGTCTCGATACATCTTGGTGCTTCCCGGGTGGATTGAAAATTTCGAATTGTGGGCTTCATGGAGGATCTCATTCTTTAATTCAGGTACATAGGGAATCCATTTCTGGATGAAAACCTTAGTATCCCTTGCTCATCCCTTTGAGTATTAATCTCCTCTCCACATAACTGATTCTTCTCTTTTTCCATTACTTCCTCTTGACACTTCTTTATCTTTTCCACTAGTATTGGCTGAAAGGTCATTGCACGACAAACTTCCTCGACTTTTCCATAAACACAAAGTTCCAATTCCAATTTTTTGATTTCTTCAGATAACTCTTTTGATGTTATCATCATATTCAATCTCTCATTCCTACTCAGAGCATCGGCCACTACGTTCGCCTTTCCAGGATGGTAATTTATCGAACAGTCATAGTCCTTGATCAATTCCAGCCATCTCCTCTGCCTCATATTGAGCTCTTTCTGAGTAAAAATGTACTTTAAACTCTTGTGATCCGTGTAGATTTCACACTTCTCTCCGTAGAGGTAATGTCTCTAAATCTTAAGTGCGAACACTATGGCGGCTAGTTCCAAGTCATGCGTCGGGTACTTTAACTCATGCGGTTTCCACTGTCTTGACGCATATGCGATCACTTTACTGTGTTGCATCAACACACAACCCAAACCCTTATGTGAAGCGTCGCTGAATATTACAAAGTTCCCTTGATCATCTGGAAGTACCAACACCGGAGCTGTTACCAACTTCTGCTTCAACTCTTGAAAGCTATCTTCACATTCTGCACTCCATTCAAACTTTTGATTCTTTCTGGTTAACTTGGTCAATGGCGTGGCGATCTTCGAGAAATCCTTGATGAATCTTCTATAGTATCCGGCCAATCCTAGAAAACTTCGCACTTCCGCAGGAGTCTTTGGCCTCTCCCAACTCATAACTGCCTCAATCTTTGCCGGATCCACTTTAACTCCCTTATTTCCAATGACATGCCCCAAAAATTGAACTTCCTTTAACCAAAACTCACATTTGGTAAACTTGGCATACAACTTCTCTTGTCGGAGTATCTCCAATGCTATCCAGAGGTGCTGCTTATGTTCTTCTTCCGACTTAGAATAAATAAGGATGTCATCAATGAATACCACGACAAATTTGTCCAAATACTTCTTAAATACTCGATTCATCAGATCCATAAATGCGGCTGGAGCGTTGGTCAATCCAAACGGCATTACTAGGAATTCATAATGCCCATATCTGGTCCTGAATGTGGTCTTAGGAATATCTTCTTCTTTGATCTTTAATTGATGGTATCCCGATCTCAAATCAATCTTCGAAAAGTATTTTGCTCCCTTCAACTCATCAAAAAGGTCATCTATCCTTGGTAGCGGGTAGCGGTTCTTGATCGTTACCTTATTCAACTCCCGATAGTCTATGCATAGACGCATACTCCCATCTTTCTTCTTTACAAACAGAACAGGTGCTCCCCATGGCGACGTACTTGGTCGTATTACTCCTTTATCCAATAATTATTGTAGCTAGCTCGCCAACTCTTTCATTTTTGCTGGTGCCATCCTATATGGGGCCTTTGAAACTGGTTTCGTTCCTGGTGCAAAATTGATCTCGAACTCGATTTGTCGATCTGGTGGTAAGCCTGGTAGTTCATCGGGAAACACATCCGGGAACTCGTTAACTACAGGGATATCTTCCATGTTGGGGCTGCCTTTTTCCGAATCCACTACATAAGCTAGGAACGACTCACAACCTTTTCTAAGTAGCTTCTTAGCCTGAACAATTGTAAGAAATAGTTGTTCTTGCCTCTGCCCCTTAAATACTACCTTCTCTCCACTTTTCGTCTTTAAATACACTCTTTTTGTCTTACAATTAATCTGAGCGCTATTCTCTCCTAACCAATCCATTCCTAAAATTATATCAAACTCTCCCAACTTGAAGAGTATCAAGTCGGCTGAAAACTTATACCCCGAAATATCAATCTCACACTTTGGACAAAATTGATTCACAGGAATCTTCTCTTGGTTCGCAATTACCACATGTACTACCTCACTCATAATCATTTTCTCACATTGAAGCTTATCAACAAAAGATTCTGATATGAAAGATCTTGTTGCTCCCGAATCAATCAATACTTTAGCTTTGAGATTATTGAGTAAAAGTGTACCTGATATCACCTCCGAATTCTGTACAGCATCCTTCATCTTTAAATCAAATGTCCTTGATGTTGCTTGCGGGGTTGGTGTGGGTGGTGGAGGTAATGCCAATACCTCGGCTGGCATGCTTGCACTGGTTTTTTCCACATTCATCAGAGCTTTGACTGGTCCGGTTGCCTTGCACTCCCTAGCTATGTGTCCAGTCTTCCCACACTTGTAGCACGTAACTCCTGGCTTCGGCATCTTGCACTCATTCGCCAAATGTCCCTTCTGATTGCACCTATAATAGGTCATGCTCAGCTTATTGCATACTCCGGGGTGCCTTCTTCCATAATGCTTACATTCCGGTCTCTAGAACCTGTTTTCTCCAACTTGCCCTTGGCTTGCCTGGTTGTTCCCTTTTGATTCTTGCCTTTTGCCCAAATTTCCCTTTTGAAAATTTCCGCCCTTCTGGAAACCAATCCTCTTTATATTCCGATCTTGCGAACTTCCGGCTTCAGACTTTTCTCCATAAAATGGAACCTTCCTCTTCTTGTTATCCCTCTCTTTCCTTGACTGCATCCCATTATTCTCAATCAGAGCAGCTTTCTGTACTACTCCCGCATAAGTTTCAAGCTCAAACATAACCACCCTATCTCTGATCCAAGGCTCCAATCCTTGCTGAAATTTCTTTGGTTTTTCCTCCTCAGTGCTGGTATACTTTGTCACAAACCTTGACAACTCAGTGAACTTCTTCTCATACTCCAATACAGTCATGTTCCCTTGCTTCAACTCAAGAAATTTTAGCTCCATCTGATTCTGCATGTACTTAGGGTAATACTTATCCGGAAATAACTTCTTAAATCTCTCCCAAGAAACCTGCTAAGTGACTTCCATAGCTTTTACTGATTCCCACCAATAGATGACTTTTCCCTTCAAGAAGTAAGTAGCATACGGCGTCTTCGGATCGTCTCCTAACTGTACCAACTCAAAAGCCCTTTCCATCTCCTTGATCCATGTGTTAGCTATCACTGGATCAGTGGTATCATGAAATACAGGTGGATTCACATTCTGAAAAGCCTTGAAAGTGACAATTTGTCTAGGTGGTACTGGTGGTTCAGGTGGTTGGTGTGTCTCACGGCTATCTTGGTTTTCAATTCGTTGTTGAAGAGTTAGTTGTTGTTGAGCTATAGCATTGGTTTGCTGTTGCAAGGTTTCCAGTAGTCAAAGAATATTCGGGTCTGTGGTGGAGGTGGTTGTTGGGTTCTTCTTTTTGGGAGGCATGATCCTGAAATAAGGGTTGTGTCAAAACAGATATGAATGATAAAATGATTCGAGGGTATCACATGGCATTCTCATGCACATATGGGGTCAAGTTTCCAAACTAAGCAGATATGATGATAAAAACATAAAATAACAGTTGAGAGCAAATGGAACAATAGCACATAATTATTGAAAAATTAAAGGTCACAGTATATAGGATTGGGACATAGTCTGTTTCTAGGAATAACAGGCTTATTTAAAAGAAAAACGGAAACAACTGGGGATTCCATAGAGTCTGATAGTACAACAACATGAAAGGTAAATGGAAAGAACTAAGGCTCCACTCCATCTGAACGGGGGCTTGGTAGTCTTTTCCTCTCGAAGCGTCTTCACAATGCTCTGGAGCTCATCCGCCACCATCTGAATGACATACTGGCTGGTACGGTCCCGGTGCGCTGGCATCTCCTCAAGCTTAGTGTTGACGTACTGAACCAAGGTCTCAAGTCTAGCAGTCATCTGCTCCTTGGGCTTCCCTTCGTAGTTTCGGCTGTCCGGATACACGTTCTTCAGTCGGTCTATCAGTCGGTCGTACTTGCCCTGAAGCATGTCGAACTCGCGCCTCAACTCAGCATACACGGAGAAAGCAATAGTGTCGTCCGATCCAGAGGATGACGAGGAATGCGCCCTTTGCTGACAACCAATAAGAGGAGTATTAATAATAATTTACTTAACCTACTCTCTCGCATAATATCTATAACCTACACACAAATCTTATAACCTATTTGGGTTATCCAGGGACTCTAAACCGTAGCTCTGATACCAAAACCTGTCACGCCCCCAACTTAAACAGCAAATTAAATATAGCTATTACAAAATTTTAAAAGAGATAACACAACCAAATCCAAGATCTTACAGTTTAGGGTTTGGAACAGCCCAACACTACCAACTATTACATCTGATTACAAATATCGAGTCCTCACACAACTATTATTACTTATTCTACCTGAGCTCGAACATAAGCATCAGCATCACAGGTCTTACGGGCAGTCTGCTTGAATCTAACCATAGCTGCTAGCTGTAATATCAGGGTAAAGCAAGGAGTGAGTCAAATGCTCAACAAGTGCTAACAGTACGACACAAAACATAAATCGAGATATACTTTTAAGAATGACAATGGAAAGACATAACTAATGATAACGAGAGATAAAACTATGTGAGATGGCATCATTTTGCTTGCATCAAAACAATTTTAAAATCATGTCTTAATCAAAATCATTTTATGACGCTACGGATTATAGCCGGTGATCAGCCGCGAAGTAATCCCGAACCTCGCTGGGTTCTAAAACATTAACGGGAATCCCTTAGGCAACTTTTAAGCCTAATATAAGTGTGGAAAGGACTCGCGTCTCAGTCCAGATCCACTATCAAGAAAACATTTATCCCCCTTTGGGACTGAAAACCCACATTTTATTTATTTCAAAAGCTGATGCCGAATTGTAACAAAATCTCTTTTAACAGTAAATATTTTTATTAAGGGATTATAGATCAACTCGAAACATGGGAAATATGGTACTAAATCTCAGGGCCATGTTTCACAAAACTTTACTCTATTAGGGTAACCGAAAGGTTTTCATATGTCAGAACTTGGACAGGAAAATATGGTGAGACTAATGGATAATATGAAGGGGTAATGCCAAACTGGGCTCAAAGCAATGGTTTCTCGTCAAGGTACAGGTGTTGGATCATTAAGAAGATAAGCTTCACGAATACTATGGGTGTTAAGGTAATGATCTCTAGCTCAGGATGTATATATATATCAGAATTGTCAAGCTTTAGGATAGGAAAGAGGGTATCAATCAATGAGGAATCATGTTGGTAAGTTTCTGACTATCAGAGTTCAAGGTAAGGTTCTATAGGGGTTCAAGTATCAGGATGAGATATCAATACTTAGGAATCATCAGCATGTTAATCAAGAGGATCAATCAAGTAATATAACAACTCTTTATTTTATCATGGCATTTAACTATCATGAAAAGACTTTTGAACTACTTGCAATACATACTCGAGGGTTCATGGCATTTCTATATAATTCAAAGATAAGCAAGAGATACGCTTGATTTAAACATATCAAAATGACTCAGGATAATTGCATCGATATATATGAACTGTTTATAGTAAATACGAAGGTCAAGTTGAATCACTTGCCTTGAGATAGGCTGGTCTGGTCTGACTGGTAGGAGCAACTGGAGCTTCACTCGACTTTTATGGCAAGTTTTCCCTCGTCTCGAGATCCTACACAAATAATAATAATCCTCATTATAATATATTCTTACCATCTTAACCCATTTACAACCCGAAATTAAACATGGATGGCACTTAGGCCTATACGCACCTAATTTATATCCACCTTTATAATTTAAATGTACACACGTAGCCACATAATCACATATCGTATATTAATATCAAATAACACCATATATACCATAATGCAACACTAGGCTTGGATGATCTCGACTCACCACTTAAGTCACTTAGTCGCTAAACTAGACAAAGTCTTCAAATTTTGGCTCCCTAACTCGATGTGCCTTTCCTAAAATATCCAAAACCTATTGACCCTCACTTGAGCCTTTTTCTCTACTGACCTTATACCATCTTACAACTATGGTGGTCGACCTAATACTCACTTCTAAGTGTTCTAAAACTATGTGATAAGTAATAGTTCTCACTGGTGCAAATTTCAGAATGACAACCATAGTTTCTTGAGTGCATTAGGCACTCTTAAACTACAAGTTTTCCTTCAAAACTTTTACACAAGACTCTCCTGACCTAAGGGCATCTCATAAACTTCATGTGGCTCAAGGGCCTGGCTTGGACCTTCTTGGGCCTAAGCTAAAAGTCCAAGGTTCCCCTGCTTTTCTGGGCAGAAAACGCCCTGACTTGAATTAACTTTTGACACATGGTTCTAACTCATATCCTATGAACTATGGTTGGAAAAACTTCTCTGACACTCCCTCTAACTAAGGCCCAATTGGGCCTAATGAGGGCTTACCCATGACATGGTCAAATCTCCCTATTTCTAAGTTGCAACAAAACTGTCCCCTGCTGGACAGATTTTGTTATTCTACTTGTGCACCTAACCAAATGACGTGCAAACCTCCAAACAACTCCTAAAACCTTTTGTATACTCCCAATACTAACTTCTGGTGGCTTGGGCCTCAAAGTTCACATCAATGACTTGGTCAAAACTCACTCTAAACCTCAGGGTACTAAACTGATTTTCTGCAGAAACTATAACTCTCATTTCTCCAAGGTTTTGACTTGACAAACTCAACTACCAACAACCCAATACTCAAACCAAGACTTAAACATGGTAATCTACTGAACTAAGTCCCTTATTCTCAAAATATCCTTGGGTGAGATCATCCTTACCTAAGGTACATTTAATGGCAAATATCCTTGGCCATTAAATCATCAAGAGTTTCCTTCTCATGACTTGGCACTTATCCATTCATTGTAGTCCTCTCAAACACAACCTTAAATCCATAAGAATCAAGATTGTATTTTGAGTTTCACTAAAACCTTTACATGCAACCCTTAAACTTAAACTTTCTACTCAAAACTCTTTGAAATATGAATGATCATGGTATGGGAGATAACATTTACTTGTATAAAGAGTAGAAGCTTGGTGGAGAAATGAAGAAAATGGGGAGGGGGTGGTTCTCGGCTAAACCCGAGAGTGAAAGAGGGAGGGCCGAGAGTGAGGGAAAAGGGGAGGGAGGAGAGAGTGAGGTGTGGGTGATGAGTGAAAATGATCATGTCTTTGCTTGTTTTTATGGTATTTGATTTGACAAAATGTGAGTGGAAAGGAGAATTGACAAGTCTATCCCTCCACTTATACTTGGTGCATTTTGCATGCAAGGGTAAAGAAGGAAATTGGCTAGAGAAATAAGAGTTAGTGGGTTGGAATTGTCCTCTTTGTCCTTGAAAATAATGAGAGGGTGGTTTGCATGCAAGGGCTTTCTTGTAATTTGAAAAATATGACAACTAAAATTTATAATGATTTATTTTTATAAAATAAAATACAAGTTCAAAAATTATAAAATTTATACCATAAAATAACTTGGATTTTTAGAGACTTTATAAAATCATTTTCAAAATTTGTGAACAAAATACCTTTTAAAAGAAAAAATTTCCAAGGCTTAGAATATTCCTTATAAATCAAAAATAAAGAAATTAAATAAACTCTTGCTTTAAAAAATCATATACTACATAAAGCAAATTTATAATGCAGAAATTTTCACTCACACAAACGTACAATCATTGAATATATTTTCATTCTTATAAACAATCAAGAGAACACAAAGTTAGATTTTGAAGTTTCTAAAAGTCCGATTTAAAGAACTGCAAAAATGAGGATCTTACCCTGCTTATTTGGACGCTACTTGTGAACAAGAGTTGTATCCCATCTCAATACCTTTCCAAATAGCTATAGAACATAATATTTGAGTGAGTATTGAAGGAGATATGGTAGTTTGAAGTTACTGGCATTGTTTTGCCCGAGAGTTTTTGTTCTTGGAAGAAAAAGTCAACTTCTAATTTCTGTGTTTTATGATTTGTGTTTGTTGCTTCTCTTTCTTTTAGCTTGGCTACTTTTAGATTTTTACCATGGTAAATTTTACTTGGCTATAAATCAACCAACAAATCAAAACTCTTTGTCATGCTTATGTCACCATGCTTGTGTCATCTTTTTTACACATGCCTTCTCGTGGTGTGATGACATCATCATCCACTAACCTCTTTGATTAACGCTTAATTACTTGGCTAATGACCGCTTATCTGTTATACAGTTCGCTTAACTTTCGTTCTCGTTCGTCGTTTGAGGGATCATATCCGGGATCTTATTAATTGGGTTCCCCTAAACCTTTCTCAATATTTTATATTCCTTTTATGATCCTCTCTTAAAATCCTTGAATTTAAATCCTTCTAATCATGTTACCTTATACTCAATTCTTTCGGTATCTGGTGGATTTTTGGCAAAAATCAAAGTGTCCGGATTCGAATTCTAATGACCTTTACATACACTCATTTACTTTATGGAATATTAGTACGATCTTAGAATTTCCATAACAGTACTCCTATATAGCATGGTTTGATAATTTTACTAAATCAGCATAGTCAGCAAAAGTTACTATTCATCAGGGTTTCAAAAATTTCCAAAAATTGGGGTTATTACATTACACCTCCCTTGTCCTTGGGATACAGATCATTTCCGCTCTCTACAATTGAAGCCTTGTGTACCAAAGTCACATGGTTAGAGATCTCAAGTACTGCAACTCGATTCTTTATCCATGCTCGTAAACCTAGTTGAAAATGCCTAGTTCCTTTTTCTTCGGTGTCGACATGGTAGGGTACGAACCTGGAGAGTTCTGAAAACTTATTCTCATATTCCGCAACAGTCATGCTTCCTTGCTTCAATTCCAAAAACTTCAATTCCATTTGTTATTCCAAATATTTGGGGAAATATTTCTCACAAAATAAAGCAGTAAATCTTTCCCACGGAATCAGCGGGTTTTCTTCGGTGGCTCTCTTAGCTTCCCACCAATAATTAGCTTCACCCTTTAACATAAATGCAGCAAAGATGGTTTTCTTGTCTTCTTCCACTCCCACGATATCAAAGGTTTTCTCAATTTGTCGGAGCCAAATTCTAGCTTCTATGGGATTAGTTTCCCATTTGAATTCAGATGGGTTCAGGGATTTGAAGGATTTAAAAGTTACAGTAGAGTGAGCTTACTTTGCTCGGGGCCTTCTAGATTCAGGTGGATTCTGAGTTTGTTGTTGTAGAAACGCAAGTAGAAGAGCAATAGGGTCATTATTGATTGGGGGTGGATTCTGATTTTGATTTAGTCCTTGATCTAGGTTTTGACCTTGTTCATCCGTTGGTTGAGGATGAGTGTTTCCACTCTCTTCTACCTCAGGGTTTAGCCTTGGGTTTCTTGGGGGTCTTTCCCTTCTTTTCCTAGGCGGCATCTTTTCACTAATAAGAAGAAGACATCAAGATTAATCAAATTGGACCAGCATGATTTAATAACAGTCATGAAGTTCCAATACTGTTGCAATGTATGAACCAATTAAATTTCAATGAATCTTATTGAACTTGTCAGATCCTTTTGAAAAAAAATTGACGATACTTATTGTTTAAAACCAATGGTTGAAAAGGACTAATAGTTTAAAACATTGTTATTTCGGAAAACTTGGTTTGAATGTAATAAGAAGATATAAGCATTGTTTGGAAAACACAGGTGTAAATCATTTTGCTTGTAGAATAATTATAGGAAAACATTTATATTATCGAAAATCGGTCATTTAAAAAGTTTGCGTAGTTAAGTTGAAAATATTCATTTAGAAAATTTTTGTGCATAAATTATGAGTTGTCCCGAAAGAGGTTATGAATGGTTTAGTTTGGTTCAAAAACTACTTTCGAAAAATATTTATATGAAATCATTAGTGAACAACTGAAAATGTTTGACATAATGTTGTTCAAAGAAAATATTTGATGTAGTGTTGTTTAAGAAAAACATTTTGGTTGCTCTTTAATTTGACAAGTTCTTTAAGACATACTCAAATAAAAATACAACAATAATAATATTGTGCGTAAAAGTAAACAAATGTAGCATCATGAAAGATATATCCCATAATCATCATGAGTTTGATACAATAATATATAATATCCAGTTTGGCCCATATGTCCAGATCCCAGCAGTATAATGATCATGAATGCATAATATGTACTAAGTCCCTACTATACAAGGATCTATAAGTCAAAATTCAATATCCATATATATCTAGAAACTCAGAACTGCAGCATAGAAAAAAAAGGTGCAATCCCATCATCATCATCTCCAAGTCATCGACTCTACTGTACTCGAGTCAGCAGCATCAAAATATGTACCGGGTCAACAAAAGAAGTAGGAATGTGCAAGTGATAAATATATGCCACTCCTTAAAAGCAAAAATCACATCTACGGGGTCATATCAATGTGGACCGAACAGCTCGTCCACCCACTGTAAGAGGTCATTTGGTTAACACTTATTTACCTGGGTATTTGAAATACCCGGGAAGTGATAACAGACACAGTTGTTCGGTTTTACAAAATATAGCTATTAGAAATGACTGGGAACTCTAAATACCCGTACAAAGCAGGAAATCGCTTACCCACACCTACCTAGGTTAGTTGCACTTCCTGAGTTAAAGGTGAAAAACAAAAAATCCATATATTATTTATAAATATATTTACAAATAAATATGTTTCTTTATTAAAGTAGGTGTTAATAAATTTTTTATATTTATTTTTAATTCCATGTAAAAATATTTTATATTTAAAAGCGTAAGAATTTACAATTAAAAATATTAATATTGAAATCTAATTTTTAATTATTATTTCAACTCAATTTTATTTTAGAATTTATAATGTGCATTTATAATTTATTCAATATAAAATATAACAATTATTTAATTTCATGTGTTATAATGTCAGTACTTATGTTTGTTAAGACATTAATAAAAAAAATAAATCACAAAGATAGTGTGTGTATAATTATTTTTCTTTTAAATTTACATATTAAAAAAATTAATGATAAACACCAAGATAGTTATAATAAAAAAGATATAATAATTAAGTAAAAAATTTGTTATGAAAAAAAATTAAACCAGTAAATCAAATGAATGACCAGGAAGTGGCTAAATGCTGTTAACCAAACAAGTTTATAACACTTCCCTGCAAGTTTATATAGATGGGAAGTATAACTTCCTAGGTAAATAAGTTCCTGGGTGTAACCAAACAAGCATTAAGAACTCCTCTCTGGTCTGATCAATCATCCTGGAAACAGTAGTCCTATCCACGGCTCCTGAACTAGTAGATGGCATCTCGGTAATCTCTATCTACCAGCTAGGAATAACTATGGTAGCAGTATGATGCATAATCTCTCGAGAAAAACTCCTCATAACAGAATCTGCCTCAGGTGTAGGCACAAATGGTCTCTCAGCAATCAATCTCATCAAAGCATCTCGGGTAGCAAACACCTCTTGATATCTAGCATATACCTCATCATACATCTGTCGAAGCTCCTCGTACATAAAAGATGGAACGTAGCCGTAGGATAACCTCCCAAACCATCAATTAGTGTCGGAAAACCCTCAGTCAATCCCCCTAGACCTACAGTGGTAGGGGTAACATGAATAGTAGGAGCAGGGGGGCAGTATCATATACTGACATCACAGAAGGAAAAGGTGCTAATATTGGAGAAGGTGGATCTATGTCCATATCTAGGGGCTCAGAAGCAAGAAGTCCAGTAGGTGTCATAGTCTGTGTATATACATGATCCAAATCAGCAGTAACCATAGTCTCAAAACAATACAGGTCAACAGTAGGCATAACTAGTGTACTAACACTCAGTGGGGTGATCACTGGTAACTTTGGATGGAAGTGAGTCTCTAAGTAAGCAGCTAAATGATCCTCCTCACGAGGGGTCAAAAAAATAGGTATATCATGTGTAGCTGGAATAACAGGTGAATGTATCAGAGTCAAGTCTGATAAGTCAGTGAACGTCTGAATGACATCAGTGGGCTGAACCATAGTGACAGGGGAACCAAAAGCCTCATCTCTAAGTGAATAATCAGTCAAATCAATAACAACTGATGGGTCTCTAGGTGGTACAGGGATTACTGAATAGACGAATGCTCACTATCACTAGATATAACTATATAAGCCTCTAAAGGGTCTGTATCCGAACTGGATCCAACACTCTCTCCCGGAAAAGGAGTAGGAGGTCTGTCTCGAGCAGCTATGTATCCTAACATCTGAATTACAATAATAAGATAATGAGATATTTTCTAACATAAAGATCTTATAAGTCAAAAGGGTCAGTCTCATGCTGATCCCCAATCTTAGCTTTGTAACATATATTCTGGTAGTTATAAATAATCTTATTTATACTTTCTCATATATGGTTATATCTCTAGGGTTCGCGTCCCTAGTAAATATAACTACATTTATGATACCAACTCTGTGACGCCCCCAAATCAACCTTTTCGTAGATTCGGGTCACCATGATATCAAGCTTCTCACACCTATATTATTATTACAAATATAGCAAAAATATATCATTTATAGTGAATACCATCCCACAGTTCCAAAATTGAGTCTCCTACACAATCGGATTATTACATGAGCCACAGAAACCTACTATAATTCTAGTTCATAGTTTAACATTATTACATATTATAGATATTATATAGCATTCCCTTAGAGGCTGTCATCGCGAACATGTACCTTTCCTTTCCCTTGCCTTTGATAGTCAGATGTTCTGTCCACTTCATTCTTCACTATTTTGGATGAATACATATATAGAAAGAGTGAGCAACTGAGTGCTCAATAAGTAAAATGACTTAACAAGAAAATAGGTGCTAGGAGCAATAATATTTTAAGGCAAAAAAGAAATGACGACACATGATATCATCAGAGAAGCTCTTAACTGGCACAATGCCATCAATTTCAAAATTTACTGGTCATTTTCCAACCTCAGTACATCAATGATGCGATCAACTATCACAGTATACCGTCCCCCTGCGAATCTTACGCTCATCCTATTACGGCTCATCGTAAGAACGCCCAACACACACTTGCTAGCATAAACAAAAGGTTAATGTCTTAACCCTCGTCTACATTCGAGCCGAATAACATGTCCATACATTAGACTTGTCACATTATAGTACCGTAGTTATTAAATTCCACATTGACCCGTATAGATGTACACATCCCGATTCAATCTTCACATCAGACTATTCAGAATTTACAACGTACAATTTGGTTCAAATAATAAATTAATTTTTCGCACTTGATATATCGTTATCACAACGATATGAATGATATTTCGATTTTTGTTCAGTAAAAAGGGTTATCTCGATGGATGAGAATAACCATGTTGAACGAAGTTCTCGAACATTTTCATCAAATGAATAGTTTCAAAAGAAAATAATACGCGAACAGAGAGGATAAATAATAATTGATTTACAAGTCGATAACATTGGGAGGGGTTCAATGAATTGATAAAAAGACAATTCAGAGTTAAGGAGAATCAAGCAATCAATCTTCCAATTTTGTCTCTATCGAATTTTAATATTAGAATAGTGGACTGACAATCGAAGAGGATTCAATGCTGAGTTAGACGATTATACAAATTTCAATTCGTTTGAGAAGGAAAAGTTAAATGTTCTGAACGATAGAAACAGTCGGGATTCTAGGTGAAAAATTCATCAATGGAATTAATATATGAAATTATCAATAAGATGGGAATAATTGTAAATGTGGTCTTCAAAGTTTTAAATTCATAATATTCAATATTGAAATATAAAAGTCAAAATAGGATTAGAGCAGAGAAAAATTGTCTTGTCTCCAATAATAGCAGTGAAAATTCACCTTCCCGGTTTAAACAATTCCTCCTCAAGTATTTTCTAAAATAATAGTTCACATCAAAATCGCTTTACTATAAGTATTTCAAAATATCTTTTCTCGTAATTCGTAACTCGCATATTTATCACGAGGAATTTATTTAGTAATCGAAAATACTCAAAGGATTATAAGGGTGCACTCATAAATTTTGATTTCAATAAAATGTTATTTTAATTAGCGTCAAAAGGGTTAGGAATATTATTATCTCTTCGTTGTAAATTCTAATTCGATACATATAATTACTCACGCATCAATTAGACGATAATAACGAGATTTATTTAATAAACGTGTTTTAACGAATCGTTATTTACTACAAGTTGTTTACTATATAGTGGCTCTCTCAAGTATCGATATTATGGCAACATTCCCGCTTTTAATAAATCTTAGAGGTAATTTTAATTAATCAATGTCATTTGACACTTTTACTCCATTTTATTAAAAGTCTAAAATTAATTTTATTTCTTACAAAAATAAAATCCACTAATAAATTCAAGGGAATTATTAAATCTTTTGATCCTCCATTAATTGTTCACTTAACGAATAATCACACAATCTATTACCTTTAATTAATTGTCTAATAAATCATTTTAATCACTCCTTTTTATTTATAATTTATTTCTATTTATTTATCTATTTATTTTTATCTCAAACAAATTAATTATCAAGGACTTTTTTGCCCTCCCCCCCCCCCTTTTCCTCCTTCCTCACTCCTCCCACATCATCAACATCCATGGAGGTTACCAGCGACGGCCACCGGCCGACGATGGTCTGGACAAAATCCGGCCACCTCCAAAATTAACTCTGATTACTAATTTCTATTACTCATTGCCCGATCTATCACTTCCCCAAGTCAGATTTTCCAATTTCTAATTTAAACCCATTTTCCGGTCAACTCCGACAACTCTCTCTCTCTTCTCCTGTCCCTCTCGGTTTCTCTCTTTTTTCTCTCTTTCTCTCCTCCTCCTCTCTCTCAGCCTCTTTTCCTTTCCCTCTCTCCCCGCTTCTCTCTCTCAGACTCTCTCCCTTTTCTCTTCTCTTTCTCTCCTCTTTCTCTTCTCTCTTTCTCTCCTATCTCTCCCTTCTCTCCTTCCTCTTTCTCTCCTATCTCTCCCTTCTTTCCTTTCTCTTTCTCTCCTCTCCTCTCTCCCTCTCGGCTTTTGCCGATCAGCACCACCACCATCTCGGTGGTGGTTCCGCCCCCCTCCTCCATAATTCACAAACCCACCCCAATATTTCAATCAACAATCACACCCCAACTACAACTTATTCAATTAAATCAAACATCAATAAATCAATTACACTTATATTTATTTTTTAATTATACACATACACACATATATTTATGGGTCTTGGGTTGGATTGTTGGGCCAATCTCTCAAGCCCAAACATTAATTCTTCTCAACAATTTAATTACCCCTAATTATATTTAAGAAACTACCAAAATCAATTAATTCGTAAAACCCGAAATAAATAAGATAATTACATACTCTTGAGTTCATCTTTCTTGTAGTAACATTAAATAAGCATAACATTGATTAAAAATACTATCTGATAGGGATAAATAAATTATGTTTGTATAATTAAATACTGTATTAATTGTACAAACTGTGGGCTGCCAGGCCCAATAAAAAGATATATGATACTCAGACCAGAAAGGTTAAGCCTGATGGACCAGGTTAGGCCTGATGGAATAAAAAAGGCCCAAAAGCCCTGATTATTAATTAATTTCGTAATTAATTAATAAGGGACAAATCAGATGTTGAAAAGAGTCCCGATAAGGATATAAATCCTTGGAGATTAGCCTCAAGGGGACCTAAAAGGATAAGGAATCAGTTTCCTACTATCTAGGACTCCAAAGTCCATTCTAATTATGAGACTTGCCCACCAAGTCTCCTATACCAAGTCCAATTCAAGGACTCCCAACATCTATATAAGGGGTCTCACCCCCACCAATCAGAACTACGTTTTTTGGCTTGATTCTCTAATTCACAGAGATACGTAGGCATCTCGTAAAGGCTTGAGTCACGAAACACGAGAGTAGCCATTAAAGGCCTTGAGCTCCCGAATCTTAGTATTAAATACAGCAAGTAATAACCTTGGTTTTTTATCCATAACATTTGGCGCCGTCTATGGGAAACACAACAACAACCATGGCGAGAACACGGAGAATAATTGGAGCTCTAGAGGAAGGAACACCATTAGAGGCAACCCAGGTGATTTCATCAACCGTGGAGGTTCCTCCCCATTCAACTTATGCATCTACTCAGGGGGAAGCCCAGACAGGGGTAACTCATCCTCAGCCACAAGGGACAACTCCCCCGACTATTCAAGGTACGAATCCTCAAGTTCAACAAATACATATACCTGTGAATTCTCGACCCGTCGGGTATGAATATTCAACTATTGTTACTACTAACCCCCCTTATGGGATGCCCCTTCATCCTGAGGTTGGAGGAAGCGGATATGCTGGGCGAAGCGAAGCACGAGGGCGGTCGCCCCCCTATATACGAGGTTTGGATCCTATCCCTGAGGATCGGGAATTTTCTGGTCCATACACTGAGAGAGACTCTGAATCTTCGGATGATGAAGTGGCCCCGAGAAGGAGGCGTCCTGGAAAAGAGCCAATGGCCGATGGAAGGCAACGCCCCCAAAGCACCCCAGGGGCGAATCCCCAAGAAGTGCAGGAAAAGATCAAGGCTCATGAGGCTGAAATCCAAAGGCTGAGGCGTGACTTGGAGGCTCACCAAGCCACCAGAACCCACATACCTCCTAGGGGGAGAAATCCTCCTCCTATCATAGACCTGGATGGTCCGGTAAGAAGAAGGGCTGCTGTCCCAAGAACTGATCCAAGCAATCTCCTTCCCCTTGGAGATCCTGATGATCCAACTCCACCCTTCACAGAAGAGATAAAGGAAATTCAAGATGCCCACTATCAAAGCCTATGATGGCACGGGAGACCCCGCTAATCATGTTAGGACATTCTCTAATGCACTGCTGCTGCAACCCGTGAACGATGCTATAAAATGTCGGGCCTTTCCTCAAACCCTGTCGGGTATGGCTCAAAGATGGTACAGTCGCCTACCCCCAAATTCTATTGGATCATTCAGAGAATTAAGTCAGGCTTTTATTAAGCAATTCATCAGTGGAAGAGTCCATGAGAAAAGTTCAGCATCTCTTATGAGTCTTGTGCAGGGAGCTAAGGAATCCTTAAGAGATTACCTGAATCGTTTTACAAAGGAGGCTTTAAAAGTCCCAGACCTTGATGATAAGGTAGCCATGATAGCACTGCAACAAGGAACTAGGGATGAGTTTTTCAAGATGTCTTTGGCCAAACGACCCCCTGAGAGCATGTTGCAGCTCCAAGAGAGGGCAGGGAAGTATATCAAGGTTGAAGAAAGTATGAGTAAGACCGTAGTAAGTAATGAGCCCACTGGAGGCAAGAAACGAAAAACTGATTTGGAGTATATCGCTAAGGACAAATATCCTAGAACCGAACAAAACCCTGATTCAACCCCCAAGAAGGGAGGACCTGGGCAAAAGTTCACTGAATACGCTAAGTTGAATGCTCCCAGAAGTCAGATTTTGATGGAGATTGAGAAAGACAGAGATATTCGCTGGCCTAAGCCCTTGAAGGCTGATCCCGCCAAGCTAGATAAGGGCAAGTATTGCAGGTTTCACAAAGATGTTGGCCATGACACCGATGAGTGTAGGCAATTGAAAGATGAAATTGAGTTTTTGATTCGAAAAGGAAGATTGAACAAGTATACTGGAGATGGAGGGGACAGAAATAATAATGGAAGGAAGAACTTTGAAGATCGTAGGAGGGACCAAGACGATCAGGGGCGAAACCCCCAGCCTAGAGGACCAGTTATAAACACCATTTATGGAGGGCCGAGACCTCGAGGGCCTGTGATAAACACGATCTTTGGAGGTCCAACTGCTGCTGGATTGTCCAAAAATTCCAGAAAGGCATATACTAGAGAGGTTATGCATATTGTTGGAGAAGCCCCGAAGAGGGCCAGGACAGAAGTAACATTGGCTTTTGATGATTCCGACCTAGAGGGTGTGAAGTTTCCCCATGACGACCCGCTGGTCATAACACCAATAATAGGAAATAGCCCGGTTAAGAGGGTCCTTGTGGATAATGGTGCTTCTGTGGATATCTTGATCCACGACACCTTTCTAAGGATGGGGTATAACGACTCCCAGTTAACACCAACCGACATGCCGATATATGGATTTGCTGGAGTAGAATGTCCTGTGGAAGGGATAATCAAGTTGCCAACCACCATAGGTACGGAGCCAAGGCAAGCAACGCAGATGCTGGATTTCGTAGTGGTAAAGGCTAGTTCAACTTATAATGCTATCATGGGGAGAACAGGGATACATGCCTTCAAGGCAGTCCCCTGTTCCTACCATTCAGTCATGAAGTTTCCCACCCGAAACGGGATTGGAGAAGAGAGAGGAGATCAAAAAATGGCTAGAAGCTGTTATGTGGCCTCTTTGAGGGCAGATGGAGTCGGGGGGCAGGTTCTTCCTATTGAAGATATGGATGTTCGAGAAAATGATAAGAATAGAGGAAGGCCAGCAGAAGAATTGGTCTCGGTTCCTGTATACCCCGAGAATCCTGAGAGGATGACTTTCATTGGAGCCACGTTAGAGGAGCCCCTTAAAGGGAAGTTAGTGAAATTTTTGCAAGAAAATAGTGATGTGTTTGCATGGTCAGCAGCTGATATGCCAGGCATAGACCCGGAGTTAATTACTCACAAGCTAAACGTAGATCCAAGCCGGAAGACAGTGAAACAAAAGAAAAGAAATTTTGCCCCGGAAAGACAAGAGGCTATAAAGCAGGAAGTGGAAAAGCTCTTAGAGGCTGGATTCATTGAGGAGATTCAATTTCCGGAGTGGTTAGCAAACCCTGTAATGGTGAAGAAGGCTAATGGAAAGTGGAGGATGTGTATAGACTTCACCGATCTGAATGATGCATGCCCCAAAGACTGTTTTCCGCTGCCTAGAATTGATACTTTGATTGATGCTACCGCTGGACATGAGATGCTGAGTTTCATGGATGGGTTTAGCGGATACAACCAGATCAAAATGCATAAGGATGACATTCCAAAGGTATCATTTATCACTGACTTTGGTGTTTATTGTTATCTTGTTATGGCGTTTGGTCTCAAGAATGCAGGAGCCACCTATCAAAGGTTGGTGAATAGAATTTTTAAGGATCTTATTGGTAAGACTATGGAAGTCTATGTTGATGACATGTTAGTCAAGAGTCTAGTAAAGACTGATCATATAGCCCATTTAAGGGAAGCTTTTGAGGTCCTGAGGTACCACAAGATGATGTTGAATCCGACGAAGTGTGCTTTCGGAGTAGGATCTGGAAAATTCTTGGGATTGATGGTCTCGAAGAGGGGAATTGAGGCAAATCCCGATAAAATAAAGGCGATCCTGGACATGGAACCCCCCAAAACTGTCAAGGATGTTCAGAAGCTCACAGGAAGGGTTGCTGCGTTAGGACGATTCATCTCCAAGTCAGGAGACAAGTGCTTGTCATTTTTCAAGTCACTGAAGAACATCAAAGACTTTGTATGGAATGAGGAAAATCAGAAGGCATTTGAAGAGTTAAAGAAGTATATGGGCCAGGCCCCGTTGTTGGCCAAGCCGGTTCTGAATGAAGTTTTATTTTTGTACTTGGCTGTTTCAGAGAGCGCCTTGAGCGCCGTGTTGGTTAAGGAGGAACTGAAAGTCCAGAAACCCGTATACTATGTCAGCAAAATTTTGCATGGTGCTGAGTTGAATTATTCAGCCATTGAGAAATTCGCTTTAGCCTTGGTAATGGCTTCAAGAAAGCTGCGTCCTTATTTTCAAGCTCACCAAATTGAAGTGCTAACAAATCAGCCACTGAGAAATATCATTCACAGTCCCAAGGCAAGTGGGAGACTGATTAAGTGGGCAATAGAGTTGGGAGAGTTTGATCTCAAGTATAAGCCACGTACGGCCATAAAAGCCCAGGCACTAGCTGACTTCCTGGTGGAATGTACCATACCCAACCAAGAAGTCGGGGGGCAGGAAGATACCATACCTCAAGACAAGGGAGTCGACAATGGGGATAAGGAGAAAGAATATTGGGTTCTCTATTTTGATGGAGCATCAAAAACAAATTCCAGTGGAGCAGGGTTGGTTTTGCAAAGCCCTGATGGATTCTTAATTGAGTATGCCATGAAGCTAGACTTCCCAACAACAAACAATGAGGCAGAGTATGAAGCCCTGATTGCTGGCCTTGGTCTAGCTGGGACACTTAGAGTCAAAAACTTAAAGGTCCGTGGAGACTCGAAGCTGATCATATCCCAGGTAAAGGGAGAATTTGAGGCAAGGGATGATACGATGGCTAAGTATGTTCGCCTAGTAAGGGCTGTGATGACCCAATTTAATGAATGCCATGTTGAACACATTCCAAGGGAAGAAAATGCTAAAGCAGATGCGCTATCAAAGTTTGCTTCATTTGAGATTGAAGAAAGTTCAGGAAGTGTGTACTTCTGTGTTTTGAAGACACGAAGCATAGATGTTAAGCTTGTGGCTCCCGTAGGCTTGGGGACGTCATGGACTGATCCCATCAAGGCTCACATTCAGACCGGTTGGTTGCCAAGCGATGCAATTGAGGCACGGAAGTTAACTGTTCGAGCACTAAGGTACTCTTTGATAGATGGGATTCTATATAAAAGATCTTTCGTGGTTCCTTACCTGAGGTGTCTCAGGCCCGATGAGGCACGCTTGGCTCTTGAAGAAGTGCATGAAGGTATTTGTGGACAACACCTGGGGGGCAGGGCCTTGGCTCATAAAATAACCCGTTTAGGCTTCTATTGGCCAGAAATGATGGCTGATGCCGAAGAATATGTGAAGAAGTGTGATCGCTATCAGAAGCATGCACCAGTTGTTAGACAACCCCCCGAGATGCTGACCTCTATCAACTCGCCTATTCCCTTTGCCATGTGGGGGATGGATATTCTAGGGCCTTTTCCTATGGCCACGGCACAAAGGAAATTTCTTTTTGTAGCCATTGATTATTTCACCAAGTGGATCGAAGCCAAACCCTTGGCCAAAATCACAACTAAGCAGGTTGCACAATTCCTGTGGGAAAACATTATGTGCCGATATGGAATTCCCCGTATCCTCGTCACTGATAATGGAACACAATTCAACAATGAGGAATTCAGGAAGTATTGTGAAGAAAATGAAATTGAGTTACGATTCACCTCTATGGCTCACCCGCAAGCCAATGGGCAAGCAGAGGTAGTAAATCGGATAATCCTGGATGGACTAAAAAAGAGGATCGAGAAGTCAAGAAATAATTGGGTGGATGAGATACTTCCAATATTATGGGCCTATAGGACTACCTGTAGAGTCACGACAGGAGCAACTCCTTTCATGTTGGCATATGGGGCAGAAGCAGTAGTTCCCGTGGAGATATCGCATTTCTCTCCAAGGATTCAGACTTTCAATGCTGTAGAAAATGAGGAAGGGCAGAGGTTAGCCCTGGATCTAATTGATGAAGTGCGAGATGAGGCACATGCAAAGATAGTAGAATATCAGAAAAAGGCTTCATTCTATTACAACCTAAGGGTTAAAGAGAGATTTTTTAAACAAGGAGATCTAGTCTTGAGAAAAATAGAGGCTTCTGGTGTTGGACAGAAAGGAAAGCTTGCCCCAAATTGGGAAGGGCCGTACAGAGTCAAGAGCGTTCAGGGTAGAGGAACCTACAAGCTGGAAACTATGGAAGGTTTTGAAGTCCCGAGGACCTGGCACGCACAAAACCTGAAGGTTTACTATGTGTAAGATAGGAGAAGTATGATTCTCACTTGTCATTGACAAGTAGGTTTAAAAACACCTTGAAGCTTTGCTTGCATAGGATTTTATATTCCAGTAGAATTTACATTGTCTAGTTATTGTTGATTAGGGTCAAACCCATGCTATGTAAGGTTTTGGAAAACCAGACTTCATATTAAAGAGTTTGAAATTATTTCTATCTAAGGATGTTTAAGGTTCAAATGCATATTAAGATTGTAAAGATAAAACAGAAAAAGGCAAGAAAAGCAACGTATAAAACATAACCCCGAAGGGTAACAAGTTCTGATACAAATAAAGTTCAAAAAGAAGATATACAAAAAGCTAGGCCTTGGAAGGATGAGATTCCTCAGAACCACTATCCGAAGTCTCTTCGGAAGTTTCAGTCGTTTCTTCGGACGTCTCGGTCGTCCCCTCCGAAGTCCCTGTAGAAGTTCCCTCGGCAGAAGATGATGGCTGTTGAGGCGCTGCTTTGGGAGATTCTTCCACCCTAGCCTTCTTAGCAACAGGCTCGAATTCCTCCTCGGGGGAATCTTCCTCCTCTCCATCCTTGATCATACCAGCAAGCTTTTCAGTAACACCTCCAAGTTCTGGAACCCGCACTGGGCAAGGAAAGGGCAACTGCTCAAGGACCTCGGGAAACTCATCCTGGATGGCCTCCATAGCAGCGTCCCAGCCTTCCTTATAGCTAACAGGATGAAGAAGGGCGTCATGCTCCACCATCAAGTCTTTGAATTCTTGAGTGTCCATCCAGCCATCAAAGGCTTTTTCCTTCTGCGCCTTCAAGATGACATTTTCAGCCCGGGCCGTCTCCAGGTCAGAAGTGGAAGAGGCTAATTGAGCTTCAAGGGCCTCAATTTTTTGATTGGCCTCCTCCAACTTCTTGTTGGCATCTTCCAGGCCAACCTTCCAAGCCTTGGCTTGGTGAATAGCCCCTTGAAAATGGGCGTTAGCCTGCAGGAGAAAACAGCAAAGGTTTAGAAAAGAAAGAAAAGAGAATTGTAAAAAGCATAAGTAAAGTACATACCGTCGCCAGAGCTTGGGCTCCAAACAGCTCATTCCCCTCCAAGTCCTGTTGAAGGACAAAATCTTGATAATCCACCGGGGAAATGGAATGCTTAGACCATTCCTTGGACAGGGCCGTGCTGCCCACAATTGAGTCCTTGCCCCGGATCCCCCAAGCAGGTTGAAAGTAGGCACCTGGCCTCTGCTTGGTGCGCAGAACTTGGCTGGGGCCTTCCTCATCTGGCTCCGTCGCCTGAAGAAGGAACTCCGGGAAGCGGTCACCCAGTCGAGGGTCCTTAAAGATCTTCCCGGCCCTCTTCATCCTTGTTGTCTCCAGGTCCTTGGGCTTGGTAGCCTCCTCAATCTTCTCAGCCACTGCAAGAAACAAAGTCAGTTAAAAATCAATGAAATAAAAGTGCAGGAAATAAAGGAGATAAGAAAGGGAACTTACTTTTCTTATTAACGGGCGAAAGGCCGCGTTCTACCAGGACGGTCTCCCGGATAAGGTCCCAACAATGGGAAGTGCCGTTGTCTTGCGTAAGGAGGTTGAAACCTCTAGCTTCCTCCTCAGACAAAGTTATGTCATTCGGGCTCCCGTCTACGGCCAGCCCAAAGGATGATCGAAACAGGGAGCCCCAATCTCCACCTTCCCAAATAACAAACAAAAAATCTTTCTTCCACCCCAAGTTGTTGTCAGGGATGGACTTCCCATTTACGATATGGGGGATAGTGGGGCGCTGGTTGATAGAAACCCAACCCGGACTTTTATCAGGGCTGTTTTTAAACTGAAAAATCTTCCTGAAGACAGCAACAGATGTGGGGACGTTGTGCTTGGCGCATTGCGACAGATAACACAGAATCAACCTCCAGGAATTAGGGGGAAGTTGGCAAGGGCTGATGCCCACATCAGCCAGTAGCAAAGGAATGAATGGATGAAAAGGGAGTCTAATACCTGCCCTCAGAGTATCCCTATAGACGCATAGCGCGTCCTTCTTCCACTGACAGGCCCTGTCGGCCGGACCCGCAAGAACCAGCTTAAAAGGCTCCTTGATTTTGAAGCAGCTGCTCAACTTTTCCAGCTCCTTGAGATCCCGTAAAGCACTGATATGATCGTGCGCGTCCAGATGCGCATCAGACGGATACTCGTCCCCTCGAGTGTTGATCATGTCGATTAAGGAAGTATACCTCGATCGAATAGGAAAATCATTGGACTTTCTAGCCACGTTCATCTTGGCCAAACGAGTCATTCTTTTGTCAGCCATCTGAAAAAAAGTATGAGGCACGTAAATAGGCTATCTTAAAATGGCACACAATGGAAAAATAATGAAAAGCAAAGGGAGGAATCTTACCTGAAGAAGCGCTCCTGAAAAAAGGCTTTGAGCTCCGACTTGCTGTTATTCCTCTGAGAATCTTAGCAGGAAGATGAAGAAGAAAACTAAGAAATGAGAAAGTGAGGAGTAATAGCCTTTCCTCATTCCTTTATATAAGAGGAAAAGGAAGTTGAAGGGACGAAAAGCCCATTGAGGACAAAAGCCCATAAGAAAAAGCCCAGAAAAAAGAATATTCCAGAATATTCCAAGGAATTCTAGAGCATTCTTAACAGGGTGTATTAAGCCCAGATCAATAAAAGAGGCCCAATAAGATTTGAAAAGGCCCAATAAAAGAGGCCCAATAAGATTTGGAAAAGCCCAATAATAGAGGCTCAGAAAAATTTAATAAGGCCCAACAAAAAAGGCTAGGCCCAAATCCAATTAGGATTTGGAAAATACAATACCCTAAATTAAAGCTAAATAAAGAAGGCTAGTGGAAGACCAGGAACCAGGTCGAAATCCAGGTCGTGAATCCTGCCCGAAATCTTTCGAGCAGACACCCGAAAATAGCGGGTAAAAAAGACCAGAATCCAGGTCAAAATCCAGGTCGTGAATCCTGCCCGAAATCTTTCGAGCAGACACCCGAAAATAGCGGGTAAAAAAGACCAGAATCCAGGTCGAATTCCAGGTCGTGAATCCTGCCCGAAATCTTTCGAGCAGACACCCGAAAATAGCGGGTAAAAAAGACCAGAATCCAGGTCGAATTCCAGGTCGTGAATCCTGCCCGAAATCTTTCGAGCAGACACCCTAAAATAGCTGGAATAAAGGAACTGAATTAAGGTCGAAGTTTCGACCAGGAATGAGGTCGAATAAAACCAAGCATCTTTCAAAAAATAGGGATTAAAAACCCAGGTCGAAGTTCGACTAGGATCCTGGTCGAATTCCAGGTCGTGGATCCTAGTCGAAATCCTTCGACCAGGAAGCAAGAAAACCAAAGAATTTTCGAACAGGATTCAGGTCGAAATATCGACTAGAATCCTAGTCGAAATCCTAGTCGATAGGCTTTAAAAAAAAAAAAAAAAAAAAAGAGAGGGTTGAATTTTCGACCTCGATCCAGGTCGAATTTTCGACTAAGATCCTGGTCGAATTCCAGGTCCTAGATCCAGGTCGAAATTTTGACTAGGATCCTGGTCGAATTCCAGGTCGTGGATCCTAGTCGAATTCCTTCGACCAGGATGACAAGGCTGGCCCCATTTTTCGACTAGGATCCTGGTCAAAATTTCGACCTGGATCCTGGTCGAAAAAAGGGCTGGAAATTTGAAAATTCCAGAAAATAAGGAAAAATCCCAGAAAATTAGGGAAAATTCCAGAAAATAAGGAAAAATCCCAGAAAATTCCAGAAAATTAGGGAAAATTCCAGAAAATAAGGAAAAATCCCAGAAAATTCCAGAAAATTAGGGAAAAATCCCAGAAAATTAGGGAAAATCCCAGAAAATTAGGGAAAAATTCCAGAAAATAAGGGAAAAATCCCGGAAATAAGGGAAAAATTCCTGGAAATTAAGATAATTCCTGAATAAAAGGAAAAATTCGTTGTAAATGTGTAGGTCGCTCTACACTTTACGGAAAAACGAAACCCTGTAAGGGAACAAATAGACTTAACTTCTGCGAAACCTAATCAATGTTTCCCAAAAGTTGGGGGGCAAATGATAGGGATAAATAAATTATGTTTGTATAATTAAATACTGTATTAATTGTACAAACTGTGGGCTGCCAGGCCCAATAAAAAGATATATGATACTCAGACCAGAAAGGTTAAGCCTGATGGACCAGGTTAGGCCTGATGGAATAAAAAAGGCCCAAAAGCCCTGATTATTAATTAATTTCGTAATTAATTAATAAGGGACAAATCAGATGTTGAAAAGAGTCCCGATAAGGATATAAATCCTTGGAGATTAGCCTCAAGGGGACCTAAAAGGATAAGGAATCAGTTTCCTACTATCTAGGACTCCAAAGTCCATTCTAATTATGAGACTTGCCCACCAAGTCTCCTATACCAAGTCCAATTCAAGGACTCCCAACATCTATATAAGGGGTCTCACCCCCACCAATCAGAACTACGTTTTTTGGCTTGATTCTCTAATTCACAGAGATACGTAGGCATCTCGTAAAGGCAGATTGAGTCACGAAACACGAGAGCAGCCATTAAAGGCCTTGAGCTCCCGAATCTTAGTATTAAATACAGCAAGTAATAACCTTGGTTTTTTATCCATAACATTATCACAACTCAAACATTTAAGTAATTAATTTACAAAAATCAATACAATTTTTTTAATAAATAACAAAAAAAAAAGAATAAAATCAAGAAGAGTATCATTACCATTAGGAGAAAATGGATGATCAAAAATTTATGGAATATATTATACCACCAAATCAATGCTAATGTTTCCCACACTTACTCCTCTTTTTGCCCAATTTATACTTTATCTAATGATTAATATAGCACTAATTTTAGGGATTTGGCTATGAAGAAGTGAAATGGGTGTGGTTGGTCCTATATTTATACACACAATTTAACTAAGGTCAATCTTTTTTTAATTTAGTTAACCATAGTAGCTAGTAAATTTTAGAACATTCCACTAAATTCTAGAATTTTCCTATTTAATTATTATTTATAAATTAGCTACTAATTCTTATTTACTCATTTAATAGAATATGAATTATATAAATTAAGGAATTATCGAATACTCTTTTTCTAAGAAAATTTTCTAGTGTCCCAAAATATTTAAGAAATATTTTTATGAAGTAAACACTTTAAATTTTTTGAAAATTAAGAATTAAATAAAAAAATTCCAATAATTCGAATATAAAAAGGTAATTAAGAATAAAATAAAATAAGATAAATTAAAATAATGACAAAAGTTGAATATATATAGAAATGCCAAATAATTCCTCTATTATTCATTCCTTGAAAGAAATAATAGAGTATTTTACCATTCTTTAAAGAAATAATTTACTACTTGAGGGAACATTCAATAAAGATTAAATGTAAGATAAAAATATATATATACACCCTTTGCTACATAATAGCTAAAATTAGAACAATTAGCAACTAATTCGATTCATTAATTAGTACGAGTCAAATATCCCATTATCCATACGAGTTAAACGTTTAGTCGAGTTTCTTAAATAACCAATAATAAAGCTAGAAAAATGAAATCAGATTCTCGGTCGAATAGAATCAAAAGCAACATTATTTATTAGTCGATCCAAACATAAATACGAAGTAGTTGCGGAATAACGTTCCCTTATCTAACAAAATAAAGTATATTAACAATATTATTCCTAGAATTTTTTTGGGCGTTACAAGAGGACTCAAACTTGAAGTTTCAACTTGCACTCCCTGAAAAGTGGGACTATAAGGTCACATCAATAAGGGATAATTTTGAACTTGATGAAACACCTCTAGATGAGATCTATGAAATACTGAAAACTCATGAACTAGAGATGGAGCAAAGAAGCAAGAGAAAAAGATCCAAGTCTAGACCAGTTGCACTTAAAGTTGAAGAGAATTCAAAGGAGAAAGCTAGGAGAAAAGGTTACTGCAAAGGAAAAGCTATGATTGCAAAGTCAAATACTGAAGCATCAAACTCTAATGATAATTCAAATACTGATAATGAATCGAATACTGACAGAGATCATGACCACAATGTAGATATGGAACACATGGTTGTGCTACTGGTTAAAAGCTTCAAGAAGATGGTCTACAAGAACTTCAAGAAACGAAGAAGATTTTTCCGGAAAAGGTTCCAATTCCTCAAACTCTGATAAGAGGAATAACATAAGAAATACTGACTGAAAGGGATCAAAGTCTGGAAAAGTTGACAAGTAAAAGGAAAAGTATTACAACTGTGATGGTATTGGACACTTTGCAGCTGACTGTGGAAAACCCAAAGATGAGAATAAAAAAGCCTTGATCACAAAGAAGAAAAACTGGGATGATTCATCAGATTCAGATGATGGGGTCAACTATGCTCTCATGGAAAATGCTGATACTGAGGCTGACAATGCTGAATTAAAGGTACCTCAGACCACCCTTGCTTTTGATACTGATGATATTCATGAATTAAAATTATTTCTTAAGTCTTTTCATGTTAGTTATAGGGATCAAACCTTAGAGAACAATAGAATCCAGAGTGAAAACTCTGAGTTAAAGAAAAGGAATGAACCCCTAGAAATTGAGTTGCTTTCCATGCTAAAAATCCTAAAAGAAAGAGATAATGTTGTTTATGTTAAAGAAAATTTGTTAGAAAAACATGTTTATCTAGAAAAGGAGTTAGCTAAAGAAAGAGAGGTTATTAAGCTTTCGACTAACTTAGGGAAAATAACTCAGGTTATTTTAGAGAATGACTGTTGGGGATCAGGATTAGGATATGCCAATTGTAACGCCACCAAATCCGGGGTCAGGAATCTGGGTCGTCACGCAATCCTTAAATCATGTGTAACCTGCATTAACTCAATAGTCCAATAATTCCATATCACAGACCCCCAATCTCTCACACTCACAAGTTATAGCCTTAGACACGACATACAACAAGTATCATTTGTTATTACAACTCAAATATACTTTACAGGATCTCGAACAATTATTCTTAACCTCTACATGAAGTTACAATAATTACGACTGATATCTTATACCTATCTGATACTCTGGCCCACCTGAGATAAATCTGCCAGGGATTCTTCCCATGACTGCAAGCGACTAAGTTCCACACCAGCATACTGGTTATCTGTTGTGTTGTGACATTTTAAAAAAAGCAAGAGTGAGCAATAATGCTCAGCCATAATAATCAACAGTATGAAAAAACTATTAAAGAAATTATATTAATCCGTATAAGGATATGTATCTATTCAAAGTAGTTTTCTTGGTGGTACACACCTCTTTTCAAAAGAATTCTTTGATTGACTTATTAGTCTGCAAATACCTTAATGGTAAACCCAGCACCTAGGCTTGGGTTACGGTATTGCATTTCAATTCCAATTGGAAGAATAGGACATTCATTGGAGCCCTCGCTTACGATGATCAGTCGTAAGACGGAAATTAGTAACCTTTTCTACTAGTAGGAGGATGACTTCCAAACTCCTTGTTATCACCCTGGCCGCATACGGGCTATGTGTCCCATTTTGGTAAAACACACACTTCGCAGGTCCTTAGGTACACATAGTACCGTCTCCCACGGTACTGGAAGTCTCCCCAATACACGACGTACTGGATCTCTACCCCTCCATTGTCTTTTAAGAAATCTTATCATATCTCATGAACTCGAACCACATCGAAGTTCTCCAAGCGTTTTACTTGTTGATAGGCACAACTCATCTCATATGTATATATATATGTACTTCCGAGAATTTTCGGAAGAAGTACAAAGGATGTGAGTTGACTGTTGTCAACAGATAAATAAATAAGAGGGAGTTTCTTTTGAAACTATATTCAAAATATTTAAAATACGTCGAAATAATATTTTCCACGATACGAAATAAGTAGAATGATTTTCTGAAACTCAGAAAATATTTAAAATCAATATTACATCAACTAATAAATCATATTACATCATTTAATAAATACTTAATAATTAAAAAATAATTATTAAATAATTAACCCTCGAATAATTATATTTTAAAAGAATATTTGAAATAATATTCCTCAACTAATTTATGTTTTAATAATTAAAGTAATCTTTAATAGAAATAAGTAATCGAGTTTGAAATAAATAATTGTTGGAGAATACTTCTCTTATATTACATTAATAATTGAAATAATATTCATTGTTCGAGTAATTAAATATAGTTGAAGGAATACGATCTTTGGAAATCATTTTAAATAAATTCGAGGTATTTAATACTTTGCAAGTGGGCATCGAGTCCCTTGAAATAAAATAAGTACACACTTTTAATCGTCCAAAACATCTCCGGGATGATTCTCGGGTTTGTACTTTATAAAAACTGACTGACTCTCGGTCTTACAACTTATACTTCACACTCTACTAAAGCGTTAGTATTCTTAAATAAAACCCCTCCGTAATACTTCCGGGATTTCATCAAATTATACTGACCGATCCCCGGTCTAAAATATACTCATCATATATACAATGCTACTCTCTAGCGTTATCGATTGAAATTCGGTAATATTCATATACCGAAATCATTAACATATCGTATGATATTATATATCACAGTCCGTAAAACATAGTAATACAAAATCATGTATATATCACAGATATTTGAAAACAAACACAACACAACAGTTTTAAAAAGGTAGGGTTTGAAAACTTGCCTGAAGCCCAAGATACGTTTCCCGACTTCCTCTCGTTCCGGGTTTTCTAATCAACAAATATCATAATCTTAATCAGTATTCCTAATTCCATCACCAGATCATATTTTTGATAAGTACAATACTTTATAATTTTCAATATTCGATCAATTCGAAATAAGTATCAATCCTTGGTCGAAACGGACGGTCAAAGTGGTCTTCTAGAGTTAACTTTACCTAATGTTACTATTACACGACTCGCACTCTAACATTTTTAATAAATCGTAAAATTAATATTTTAATAAGAAACAACCTCTAGGATCTTATTGAGTGCTTTTAATATTTATCATAAAAGTTTCATTTTGATAAAATAAATTTAATTAGGTGAAAAGTATTTCAAAAGTTCGGTTAACTACGGAGTTTTACTACTAAAACCCCTTTCACTAAAAAGTTGATATCTCTCAAACCGTTAACTCAATTGATGCACCGTTTTCGCGTGCACGATCTAGAAAAAATTTAGAACACATTATTTGAAAATGGTTTTCGGTAACGGGTATAAAAATCCCGAAGTGGCAGTTTAATGGCAGTAGGTGTTCTTGGCGATCACTCCTTGCGCGACCTTGGCTTCGATATTTTTGTAAATTGAAAAATTAATATATTTAGCGGAAATTTTAAAGAGGTATTCCTCACTGTATAAGTAAGTTAATGACCAAGTTTAATGATTTTAAAAAATGTTTAAAGGCCTCAATTATACCATCAAAGTCAGCACTAGGTAGCAGTTTGGTTTTCTCGACTATGTTCACTAAAACAAGCTTTTCTCCTAATCCGTAAATCGTCTCGGCACGATCTTTATATGGTAGAAAACTAGAAATTTACATCCATGTTCGGTGCTGTGTAAAAATATTATATTTACAGTTCTTATTTCTTGCTTAAAACAGTCCTAAATATAAACGGACATTATGACGGCTATACGCGTAACAGTTCTCGGTTTTAACTACGCTAATTTCTTTGACAATGACTCAAACACCAATTCCTTCATCTTTCTTGAAAGATCAGTCCCTAAACTATATTAAATCATCACCAACATCAAACCATAACAATCAACAATCCAAAACCAATTTTTTATAATCCAAACTCAATGAACAAACATGTACTTAAATATAACTCAAACTTAATCTTATAACTCAAGTAAATTAAAGGGTGGATGAAGTTTATACCTTCCTTGAAGCTTATTAATACTTAATAAATTCCTAAGATCCTTGATGAAGCCTTGGTATAGCTTTAGGAGCCTTAAACTTCTATGAAAAATCAAGAAAACAAGTTACTGATTTTTAGAGTTACTATTCACCCTCAACTTCAAACATTTTTATAAAATTGAAAACTTCATGGATGGGCTTGGAATTTGGTGCATGGTTACCCATGATATGAAAGAAATTCGGTAAAATGTTTTTTCTAGTGTGTGCCCAAGGGCACATGCTAAGAATCCGGGCTTGATGAGTTATCAAAATTTTATTGGTGGAGATTTTTGTGCATGCACGGGGTCCATCTTTATTAATAAGCTCCCCACCAATAAAATTTTGACAACTCATCAAGCACGGATTCTTAGCATGTGCCCTTGGGCACACACTAGAAAATTCGTGGGTAAAAATTTGGTGATTTTAGAATGGGTATAATATGAGTTTTGAATTTTTCTTTCCTCCTTGTTCTTGAAAATCAGCATTGTTCTTGAAGAGAGAGAGAGAGAGAGAGAGAGAGAGAGAAAGTTGATTGGTTTGGCTTCCTTTAGAAGTATTGGATTATACTTGTGATATGTATTGTGTATGTATAAGGTGTGGTCAACAAGATACTTCTAATTCAAGCCTACGTATTATCTTGGACACCACACTTGACTAGGTATTTTAATTATAAAACATGAATTCTTATTTTAAGAAATATTATCTTTCACTTAATTATTAATTTAATTATCTAGCTTGGATAATTTATTTCTAATTAATTTGCATGGTATTTGCATGGCCTTGGTTTGTTTATTTATTCGCTTACGTATTCGCTTGGTCATTTATTCGTTTTTGTAATAAATCTTCGTAAGCGATTCGCGGGGTAAAACCTTTCTTATAAATCCTTTATGCTTTGAAACCTCGTACTTGGATTTTAATTCGTAAAATTCTAAATTCTTAATCGTAATTTGATTCTCGTATTCCTCGATAGTCCGTAAGATAAGGTCATTTTACAAAGTTCGTTTTCTCTTAAAATGAATGGCTTTTACATACACTCATTTGGTACGTATAATTAAAATATCAACTCAAAATCTTAAATTAAAAACTCGTATATGGTGTGGTCGCAAAAGTTTTTATTAAACCGTAAGGTTACTATTCATAAAGTCTTTTACCAATGTCAAAAGTTTGGGTTTTTTCAGTATTCCCCCGTTATAAGGATTTCGTCCCAGAATCAGTTTAGAAACAGGCGGGGATACGATTCTCACATGACAACCGCGAGTTCTCACGTTGACTTCACAGTATTTGATCTCTTCGTAAAATTTTCACTATTCCATCAAATATATTTCCCGGTACTCGTTCTTGTAGACTTATGACCTCTCCACGTTACTCCACATACGTTAAGTCTGAATGCAAGTTTATTAGCTCATTTTCAATCATATGTTTGGTGTTGACAGTTAAATTTCCTAATATCGATTCGTGGTACTCGTTATAAACTTGGCGACTGTTCGATGATGGTGTTAATTGATAAGCCAAATCTCTTAGTCCTTTAAAGATTTCAACCGGTCCAATACATCTTGGGTTCAACATTTCTTTCCCTTTCGAATCTCATCACTCCCTCCCCGAGAGGCACTTTCAACAATACTTAAACTATTACTTCGTACTTTTGGTCTCTATAGTTTTGGTCCGCATATCTCTATTGTTCATCCTGGGCTGCCACTTACCAGGTTCTGATAAGTTCTAGGAATTCCTTTGGTCTGTAGACTCAACTATGGTCCAAGTATCCTCCGCTTACCAACTTCTTCCCAAACTAAGGGAGAACGATTATTTCTTCCGTACAAAGCTTTGTAGCCATTCCAACGCCCACATGATAACTGGTTATTGTCGGTGATTCAATCATCGTCAACCGGTCACTTCATCTTCCATAAATCTATAATATGGACTATTAGCGCATCTTCTAGAATTTGGAATCATCCTTCAACTTATTCATTTCCCCCTCCATCGCTCCTACTAGTGCTAGAGTTTCGTTCCTTAACATTTTCTCATTTTAGCGCATCATCTCTGTCGATTATTTTATGTAAGAAGTTCTCATTGCATTTCTACACGCTCGTCTCCTTTTACATGCTTAGCGTCAGATTTAACATTTCTTCCTGTAGTAATATAAGGCACATCGTCGTCATGTTGCCATCTTGAAGGAAGCACCATTTTATACGCAATTGATTGAGACATTTTAGAATCATGGAACACTCATCTTCTATTATCGGTTAGACTTCTTTAATCATTCCCCGTATAATATCTATAGTACTACGATACCTTCTGGGTCGTACTCGTTATTCTGGCTAGCGCCATAGACGTATTCGCGTTTACTAGGAACTGCTACTAGTGGCCTTTAAAGGGCGTGTATGATCTTATTTGCCTTCAGACAGCTCTAACCATCATATCATTCATTATTACACGTTATCCTTCATAAGGGATATCAACGGTTATTTTCCTCATGCTAGTGTGGTAAATATATCTACACGAATTTTTCGGCAATGATAGGCAATTCTTCTAACCGTTCTAAATAAAAGGCAAGCCGCTAGATAGTTTTTTCGCCCTTCTTGTCGATTTGAGAACTTTAAGTCGTGCCTCTATTCGTTCTTCTTAATAAAATAGTTGGGAAATAACCTAGTTGTGAAATTAAATCTTGGATCCTCGCATGGCGCAATTGTCACGGGATCTTTCTTTCACCCATTATCTCTTCTGCGTTCATAACAATTTTGTATAGTGGAGATCTATCATTTGTATAATAAAATAAGTGGTCTTATTTAATCTATCACTCAAAATCCTCAAATAGCACGATGGATAACTTGGTTCTTAATAATCCTCCTTCAAAATTTATTATAATAAACTCTTACTCCCATTCGGATCATTTACAGGCCGCAATCGCCAAAATTTTAATCCTTGTCATTCCGTTTTCATTTTCAACTACGTCAATGACATCCCTTTTCATATTCAGTCATGACTAATATCCTCTTTAAGTTTCTAGACAACGTTAATTCTTGACGTTATGTAATACGGGTTCTCTTCACATTGTCTCAACTTCAAAATTCATTCATTCGATCCTTCTCATCAGTTGTTCTGAAATTTGTCATCCTCAATATATCTTTTCTTACCTAAGGTGTCGGCCACCACATTGGTCTTCCCATAATAATACTAGATTTCTCAATTATAACTCTTAATCAATTTGACTATAGCCTCTATCTCGTGTTCATTGTAAGGAAAAAAAATCCAAAGTTTCCTTATAAGTTAAACGCTTTTCCCCTTTCAGTGCGAACCTTATCATGATTATTCTAGATTATTATTAGAACACCTTATGTCACGGTCCTTAAGCCGCATAGACATATCATTATACTTCACAGAAAATCCTCTTTTTTCGTCAGGTATTTCTAACAAGGGGTTGTTACTAATCTTACCTTCACTTTTTCAAAATCCTATACCTTGAATTAATACATGCTTGGTCTTTCCCGAATTCATTAGTATCTATCCCGATGCTGTTTTATAGAAGCGTACCTACCTAATCCCGTGTATCTCTATTATCATTCTTCTATGACCATGTTAATGATCTTTATGATAATAACTAAACATATTATCCCCTTTTTTTAACTTACTCATTATGATGCTCTGATTGCACCAACATAGCACTGAATTTTCAGTCTTATATTACAACAATCGGTTCTGAACTGTACTTCTCTTTGTTCGGAAGGCAATCATCCTTGGAAGAATAATTTTCACGATATCGATGTACTTTAGACAATCTTAACAAGATTTCAAATCTAATATCTGAAGATATAATAAGCTCTGAATAAAAGAGTCGCAACACTCAAAAGATTTCTAACTTGGAAGAAAGAATAAAACTAGGATTATCCTTCCATGTCCGTAGAATTTTATATTATGATATTATAGAGAATGTTAGGTCACACACACTGTAGAGGGGGTGAATACAGTGTAAAATACAATCAAATCGAACTGTTAATATTTCAAGTAACAGAAAACAAACTTTATTGAAATAATAAACTCTGTTACAGTATGGAATTGTTACCTCTCAGTGATGAACAAATATCACAAGAGTTGTTAGGGTTACAATGAATAATCTTCTCGAATATGATAACACTTATAGTGCAAACCCTATGTCTGTGTTTATATACTACACAGTTACAAGATAATCGCTAATTGATATGGAATATAATTTTGCTTCCTAAAATATATCAATCAGATATCTTTTCTTCCAAGTATTCTATTCTTCATAGAATTCCTTCTTCATGCATATCTCTTCTTATGTTTATCTCGATCTTCTTTCCTTTAATCAGCTACTGTCCTTATCTGAACGTCCTTCAACACTTTAGTTCTGATATCCATCTTCTGATGATTATCTCCTGATAATATAAGTACTGATATCATTAAGTCCTGACTTCCAGTATAAGTACTGATTCCCAGTTAAGTACTGATTTATCCTGTTAAGTAAGATCTGAAAACTAAACATAAATCATATTAGCCATGACATTATCAAATATATCTAACAATCTCCCCCAACTTGTAAATTAGCATAATATACAAGTTTAACAGATATTTGATGATGTCAAAAACATTAAGTACATATGCATGAGAATTAGACTAGATAACTACAACTTACAGTCCTTAAAGCTTTACCAACATTTAACTTCTGATAACAGCTTCAGTCTGTACAAATATCAGAACTTAATCAGTTGTAGATCTTGACTTGGCTTCATCTTCTGATCTCTCTGATGTCAGGAGTTGTTCTGAGATAGTTCTTCAACAAACATCTCTCAGCATATCTAAGTTCATCAATCATCCTCCTTTTAGCATCTTTAAGCTTTGCAGTATCTTTCACCAATTTGAAAGATTGCAGCCCTGAGATCATTAATCTTTGCTTTTCTTATATCCTGATCCAGTCTGATCAAATAAGCTTTATCAGACTCAAGATTGAATTCCACAGCCCTGTAACCTAAAAAGGTAGTTATAATTTTAGCAGTGTTGGGCTTCATTTCAACTATATCATCCTTGTGATCTCTGTACTTTGGAACATATGTGCTGTCAGACTTAACAGAATAAAGCCTTTTCTGTCTCTGAATCTGATCCTTCAAATAGTTTGCAGCACTTCCTGTCAATCTGTCATCCACATGAAGTAAGAATAGTACATGCTCCAGTTCTTCAAAATACTTCAATGGAATGGCATTTTGCCTTTATGATAAACCCTACCATCTGTCATGAAGTACAACAAGATGTTTTCTTTCAAGTAGGTATGGTAAACCATTTGTACAGATTCTAGTTGATTCAATCTCTCAGGAGTTGCTCCAATACCTGGTTCACTCAAGGAAGTTGGATCATTGGTAGTGTTCTGTATTCTTCTTTCATCAGCACTTCCCAGTCCAGTTTTATCTCTTGCTTCCTTTCCAGTAACTACTCTTGCTTCAAAACCACTTGCAGCAGTCTTCAAAGGTTGAGTCTGTTTTGCTTTAGTGAATCCTGGTAGGAGTGTCTTTGGTCTATCTTCTGATATCAAGTTAACTTGAGTTGTGTCAGAGGTTACTTGCTTCTTTGAAATATCAGAACTTACTTTATCTTGACTCTGAACAACTTGAGCCATGTTAGAGGTTGTTTTAAGAACTTTTCTTGAAGTCAGACCAAGATCATCCTTTTCATCAATGATTTCTTCATTCTCAGGAGGCACATAAACCTTGATAGGTTCACCAACCTTTTCTTTACCATTGGATCTTGGATCTATCTGCGGTTGTGATTTAGCCAATGTTGCTTCAGCATTTGTCCTTTCTTTTATCACAATGCCTTTGAGTTTTGGAAGTGTCTTTTTACCAGAAGCTTCAGATTTAGATATGGCTTTTTCTGATTTAAGTCTGGCTTCTTCTTCCATTAAACTCTCCAAGTCCATTCCTGGATTTTCCTGAAGAAATAACTGTCTTGACATTTCTTCATCAAGATCTAAAAGTTCATCAGAACTTATCCTTTTACCAGTAGCAGAACTAATTCTTTTTCCAGTATCAGAACTTGTCCTATGAGTTGTGATTTCAGCTTTTCTTGATGTGAAACCTCTACCTTGACTATGACCTCTACCCATTCCAGAGCTTCCTTGATCATCCTTTTCATTATCCTTCCCTTTCAGTGTCTTGTCTGTAATACCCGGGATATATCGTGTAATTATTTTGCTATTATATAATAATTATGTGTGTTCAGTATCTATTCTGTGAGTTAATTGTTAAGTGTTATTTGTACTTGAATATTCAAAAATAATATTAATGGAGTATTTTAATTTTTTATATGTCCAAAATAAAATATAGATAATTGTCATATCTTCCTAATTATTTTTATGTTGATTTATGGATTTATAAGAATCATATGAAATTTCTAAAATCTTTTTCCGGGTAATTAAAATCTATTTTATAAAAACGGGAACCAACCGACGTCAACCGTTGTTACGTTTTTGGAACCCGAAACTCTTTCGAGAACTCCTTCCTAACCTAATTGTAATATTCCGAGCATATTCCATGTTTCGACTTTTTCGATCCGGCGTACGGTTTGTCATGCGCGGGTCCCGGCGCAACATTTTTGATACAATATTTGTTTCGGTAAATTAATAAAACCCGTATTTTCGATAAACGGAAGCTTTTTATTAAACTATCACAATTATCACTTCGTAATACGTGTAACCAGGCGCTGAGACCAAGACCGCAGTACAAATTGTACTGATTTGGATAATTATCCCGAAAACCGATACCGTTTGGATCAGTTTTTACAAATAAACGTACCGTTTTATATCCGGAATGATCCAACGGGATACTAATTTTCTGTAATTATAAATAGCCTTTTACCGTATTTTATTTCGTATCAAAATCATTTGTAGACAGATAATTATATAATTTTCAGAGAAAACCCCTAATTTCCTAAAACCGTTCTAAGAATCAAATAAGCATTTGGAGGTGTTATTGAATTCGGTTTGGAAAGCTCGAGTAACCAATCTGAAGGTCTTGAAGAGCTCTACCAGATTCTATAATCCATACACCTGCTGAAATCAAGGTTATTTTTCTAAAATTTATTTGTTTTCGAATTTATTTTATTAAAAATATGAATTTTTGTTCGGATGATTGTTTGTATGATTTGATGATTGCATGTTGTAGAGCTTGTTTTCCTGATGATTTTCATATGTCATACGTCTGATTTGGAGTTCAATAACATGTTCAAATTTGAGTTTGATTTTCGAATTTTAAAATTAGGGTTTATAACCCGTATGAATGTTCTTAATTGAAATTTGGGGGTTTCTTATTATGTGATAGATTGATGTTGTGTTATAGTGGGTTGTGTTCTCTGTGAAATTTGCAATCTAGTCGTATAAGTTTCATGAACCAACGAGGTCTGTAGAGAAGGGAGTTGTGTTTTAAAGTTTTCCGATGTTCGCCGGAAACTGGAAAATTTCACGGCCAAATTCCGGCCAACTAAGGGATTGTTAGGATGAATTGATTGCATGGTTGTGTTCCTGGTGTTGTGTAGATGTGATCTGGAGGTGATGGTGGCCTGAGCATCCCTGGAACATGTTCTCCGGCCATCCCCGACTGTTTTCCGGCGACCCCCTGGAAAATTACAGTTTAGTACCTATAGTTTTGAAAACGATGTAGTTTGGTCCCTGTAGTTTCCAGACTTTGCAAAAATTGGATTTCTGTTTTAAAAATGTTTAAAAATCATATTTCCTATTTATTTTTATTATAAAAATTCATTTTTAATTTCTGAAAATCCTAAAAATTATTATTTTAATTCTAAAAATTATTTTTAATTGACAAATAAATCTAAATTAATTAGTTATTAATTTCAGTTAATTTCTAATTGATTAATTGGTCAATTAATTCAAAAATTAATTGATTAATTAATTTAATTAATTATTAATTGATTTTAATTAATTATTTAATTAGATATAATTATTTAAAAATGATTTAAAAATTCTGAAAAATAGTTTCGAGCTTTAAAATATTATTCTAAATTATTTCCAAGGCTCGATAATTATTCTAAAATTATTTCGGAGCCAGAATTGGCCAACCGAACCCTGTTTATTAACCCGAAATTGATCCAACGACCCGTTTTAATTCCGAAAAATGTTTTAAAAATCATTTTAAATACCAGAAAGCCTATTTATGACCCGAGACTTCTTTATAAATAATATATCATTGATTACGTGATGTATTATGTGCTATATGTGACTTGTTAATTGACTATCGGTCTATATATTCGGTGTTTACTTGATTATTACATAACTTTCAATCCGTTAATCGGATTTGGGTAAAACGAAGGGGAGATAGAAGTATGTGTTGAATAGAATTTCATGAGTAAATTATTGATAGATGCTTATGATATGTGAGCAGAAGAGGCAAGACGTAGGAAAGGGAAACAGATAGTTGAGGAGTAAGACGCTTGTGATTGGAAACGAGTGCAGTGTAGTAAGCTAATATCATGCAAGTGTTCTGAACTTTCTCGAGAAATTATAGTATTTGATAGTCAGATTGATATTGCAAGTGCTTTGAAGCACTGAAACCTAAACTCGGATTCCAGCTATTGTTCTTGAGCCATAAACCTTATTCTTTCTGGACTATTGATTGTTGTATACCTAAACATAAATCTCAAGTATACGATATTACTCCACAAATACATGTAAACAAAATCCCAAACACTGAACTGAATTACTTGTACATTCAATCATTGTATCCTATGCTTTGAAAGCCCAAATCTTTGAAACCCTGAAATGTTGATTCCTTTGTTATCCAATTCTTTCATTACCCAACATCCAACCTTTTAAATTGCCTTATTGATCCTTACAAGGATTGAAACCCTTTCATTGTTAAACATTTATTATTGTTAATGATTTCGGTTATTGTTTATTATTGCATATTCTGTTATTATGTTAGAATTGGATTGTTTTTATAAAATTGTGGACCAGATTTGTGGTCAGACCATATAATGGTCAAGTTAGGCCAATGTGTGCCTTGGATCCAGTAGTTAGAGCAATGCTGTGTGCCTTGCTCGGGGTTAGTGCGTGACTGATCAGCAGCCTAACCTTGGTTTTTAAATTAAAAGTATAATATCCAATTCTAAATCATAATCCATTGTTCACTTGATATCATATTCATATTCACCTGATGATCATTATTCTCAATTTTGTCATTGTGACTTGCTGAGCTAGTTAGCTCATTTGTGCGATGTTGTTTATATTCTTTCCAGTTAAAAAGGAACCAGTTGGTAGCAAGGATCCCCAGTCCAGCGCGAGAGCTAGGGGTTCAGGTTGAGAAAGCTGAGCTAGTAGGCTTCTTTTGGGATAATTTAAGTTTGTAAAAGTTTGTAATAATGTTTAATACTTAGTTTGAGTTTGAAATAGTTGGGATTTAAACGGTTTGTAATATATTAGTGTGTTTGGCTTGTGTGCATACTTTAACCTGTTGCGGTCTGTGGTGGTTGGTAAGTAGGGTCACTGCATATATTATTATTATCTTTATGATTGTTATAAGCAGGTTATAATTAAGGTGTGTGTGTGGACCCCAAACTTCTGACCCGGGTGTGGAGGGCGCCACAGGTTTGGTATCAGAGCTACAGGTTATAAGTCACTAACACAAGCCTAGGTTGACGGGAATGGGTAGAGGGATAGGATTAGAAGTAAGGTATAGGATGATAGAATGTCGAGAGGTTGAGTGTTATGGTATAACCGGTATTAGTATAGTTTGCGTCATGGTACGAGATTCTTATATTACGATATGATTTCAGATAGCAGAGATGGCCGACTCTTTTATTCCCGTATCAGCTGATCACTCAGAGCCTTCAGTTGGAGCACCAGCATCGGATCCATGTCCTGTTATTCCACCAGCATTGGCTATTCTACCTCCATCGGTGTTGCAGCCCGTACCATTGCAGGCTATTCCACCTCCAGGCATGAGGCCACCTGTCAAAGGACCCCCACCTGCTGATTCAGGCTTTACTAGTCATTCAGTCACAGGAGTACCTTTCCAGTTCTCTTCCTATCTTGTCCCATATCATCAGTTTGAGGCTTGCCTTACGGAGCAGCGATTCCTACAGGGTCAGATCCAGGAGTTATTGCATATCATGCGTACCAGAGAAATGGGGAGTGGTGAGAGGCGGCTTAGGGAGAGGCTCCAGGCATTTCGTAGAGCAGCTGCTGTGAGGATTGCTGAGGCTACACATGAGGACATCACCCCTGATTTCCTAGTGGAGTGGGCTAAGAGGGTTCTAGAGGAGCTTGAGGAGATAGGAGGTCCAGATTTGCCATGAGCCAGAGATTCAGAGATGGAGATGCTGAGCAGTGTTGTTATGATTATGTAGTATGTACAGTAGTGTGTAGTGTGTATCAATAGACTTTTGAGTTGTATTTATAGACTAGCGATGCTGACTAGTGAGTAGGTTGTTGTACCCTTTTTTCTTTTACTTTCGAAGCGTCTTTACGCTTGTACTACCTAAAACTTTTGATCTATATATCAGTACCTTTTTTTTTCCTTTCCAACATTGTCATTTACTTTATTGCACCTGTTTTACTTTACCTTATTTATTGCACCAGTATACCCTGTGATACCATGTACCCTATTTTCCATAACTGTTTATATTCTGTAAAGAAGCATGCAATTTACTTAGTTACAACTGTTTTCAAAAAAAAAAGAGATATTCCTGTTTTACAAAACTTTTCTTTTATACAAAGATTTGATTCAAAAGCTAAATAAATTGATTGATTCTTTACAGAAAATGCCTCCTAGAAGAAATACCCGCACCAACACCCAGAATGAAGAAACCAACAACAACAACAATAACAACCAAGATGATACAAACCAGAATGTGAACCCAGGACCCATGGACCCAGCAATAGCCCAGATTCTTCAAATCTTGGCCCAACAAACAGTTCACCTGGCACAATAACAGCAGAGACAGACCAATCCCCAGGTAACTTTCAAAACTTTTCAGACAGTAAACCCACCAGAATTCAAGGGTTCCTTAGAGCCAATTGAAGCAAATGTGTGGTTAAAGGAAATAGAGAAGGCATTTGCCTTGATAAAAGTGAAAGAGGAGCAGAAGGTTGAATTTGCAAGTTACTATCTGAAGAATGAGGCCACCTATTGGTGGGAAATGGTGAAGACATTGGAAAGCACAGATGTTATTACTTGGGAAAGGTTTAAGGAATTGTTTTTAGAAAAGTATTTTCCTCAGTTTGTTCAGGATCAAATGGAGCTGAGGTTTTTAGAATTAAAGCAAGGGAACATGTCGGTAACAGATTATGAGGGGAAGTTTGAGGAATTGTCAAGGTATATGCCGTCGTATGTTGATACTGATAGAAAGAAAGCTAAGAGATTCCAGCAAGGCTTGAAGCCATGGATCAGAGGGAAGGTTAGCTATTTTTGAATTGGATACCTATGCCGGGGTTATACAGAAAGCTATGATCGCAGAGACAGAGAGTGAGATGTTCCAGAAAGAAAAGGAAAGTTGAGGGAAGTGAGGATCAGTCACAAACAGGGAAGTTTCCAAATTTTAAGAAGGGCAAGTTTCAGCCAGGGAGAAATTTTAATTTCAGGAGACAAAATACAGGAGACGGAGGCCAGGGCAATCGTCCATCTAATGTGAATCAGCCGAATCGATTGAGATTAACTTTTCCAGATTGTCAAGTATGTGGAAAGAAGCATGGAGGAGTTTGTAACAAGTTGAATGTGGTATGTTTTAAATGCAACCAGAAAGGGCACTACTCGAGGGAGTGCCGAAATCAGTCAGCAAGAGAGCCAGCAAATAAGGATCAGCCTATCCGGAATCCAGCAGTGAAGGTTCCAGCCATTGGATTTACATGCTTTAAATGTGGGAAGCCAGGACATATGGCCAGGGATTGCAAGACACCAGCCTCAGTCAGTAATGCATTAAGGATTATGGGATCTACCCCAACAGTGAATGAGACTCCGAGGGCTAGAGTTTTTGACATGTCGGTGAAGGATGCGATCCAGGATACGGATGTCGTGGCAGGTACGCTTAATGTGAATTCTTTATATGCCAAAATGTTAATAGATTCGGGAGCAACTCGATCGTTTGTTTCACAAGATTTTGTTAGTAAGTTAAATTGTCCAGTTGGGTATTTAAATGAAATAATGACTGTGGAATTAGCAAATCAAGAACGTGTAATTGTTAACCAAGTTTGTGGGAATTGTGAGATTGAGATTTCTGGTAGTAAGTTTTGTGTAGATTTGATACCGTTTAAGTTAGGAGAATTTGACGTTATATTAGGGATGGATTGGTTATCTAAGCATGATGCTGAGATAGATTATCGAAATAAGAAAGTAATGGTGAAAATGCCAGACGAAAGAATAGTAACATTCAAGGGACAGAAGCAGGTAAAGAAGTTCTTAACGATGATTCAAGCCAAGAAGTTACTACGACAAGGATGTGAGCATTTCGTAGCATATGTGATCGACAGAAGTCAGGAGCCAGCAAAACTTGAAGATATTCCAGTTGTGAAGGAATTTCCAGACGTGTTTCCCGACGAGTTACCAGGACTTCCTCCAGATAGAGAAATTGAATTTGCAATCAACTTAGCACCTGGAACCGAACCAGTATCCAAGGCCCCGTACAGAATGACGCCTGTTGAGATGAAAGAGCTAGCAAAACAATTGCAGGAATTGTTAGAGAAAGGAGTAATCAGACCCAGCGTATCCCCGTGGGGAGCCCCAGTATTATTTGTTAAGAAAAAAGATGGAAGCATGAGACTGTGCATCGACTATAGGGAGCTCAACAAGTTGACAATCAAGAATAAGTATCTGTTACCCAGAATTGATGAATTGTTTGACCAATTGAAGGGAGCCAAGTATTTCTCCAAAATCGATTTAAGATCGGGATATCATCAACTGAAGATCAAACCAGAAGATATACCGAAGACAGCTTTCAGAACAAGGTATGGGCATTATGAATTTCTAGTGATGTCTTTTGGATTGACCAATGCCCCGGCAGCGTTTATGGACCTGATGAACAGAATTTTCATGGAATATTTGGACAAGTTCGTTATAGTATTTATAGACGATATTTTGATCTATTCAAAGATAGAGGAGGATCATGCGGAACATTTAAGGACAACTTTGGAGATTTTAAGGAAAAAGAAGTTATATGCTAAATTGTCGAAGTGTGAGTTTTGGCTACAGGAAGTTCAGTTCTTAGGACACATAGTCAGTAATGAAGGGATCAAAGTGGACCCGGCAAAGATCGAGGCAATTACGAATTGGGAAAGACCGAGAACACCCACTGAGGTAAGAAGTTTCTTGGGACTGGCATGATATTATCGACGATTCGTTCAGAATTTCTCAAGAATTGCAACACCATTGACAAAGCTTACACGAAAGAATGAAAAGTTTATATGGAATGACAAGTGCTAAGAAAGTTTTCAAGAGTTGAAGCGGAGATTAATCACAGCACCTGTTTTGTCACTTCCAGATGATCAAGGGAATTTCGTAATTTATAGTGATGCTTCTTACAAAGGATTAGGATGTGTTCTTATGCAGCACGGCAAGGTGATTGCGTATGCGTCAAGGCAATTGAAGCCACACGAACAGAAGTACCCTACTCATGATTTGGAGTTAGCAGCTATAGTTTTCGCTTTAAAGATTTGGAGACATTATTTGTATGAAGAAAAGTGTGAGAATTTCACGGTTCACAAAAGTTTGAAATATATATTTACCCAGAAGGAACTTAATATGAGACAAAGGAGATGGTTAGAATTGATCAAGGATTATGATTGCTCGATTAATTATCATCCCGGTAAGGCGAACGTTGTAGCAGATGCGTTAAGTCGGAAGGAAAGCTTAAATGTGTTATCCGTACCTGAAGAGATATATAAAGAATTTTAAAAATTGGAATTGGAGATTAGAATTTGCAAGCCTGAGGAAGCAAAAGTGTACGGTATGATTTCCAACCGGAGTTATTGGAGAAAATAAAGAAATGCCAGAAAGAGGTAATGGATCAAGATATAAATAGTTTGGTAGGTGAGGAATTATGCACGCAACAAGATGATCAAGGTATTCTTAGGTTTTCTTCAAGAATTTGGATTCCACCAGTAACAGAGCTGAAAAATGAAATTTTATAAGAGGCACATAGTTCAAGATATTCCATCCATCCAGGGAGTACCAAAATGTATAGAGATTTAAAGAAGAATTATTGGTGGCCAGATATGAAGAGGGAAATTGCGGAATGGGTTAGTAAATGCTATACATGTCAGAGTGTTAAAGCAGAGCATCAGAGACCAAGCGGATTGCTACAGCCATTGGAGATTCCAGAGTGGAAGTGGGAACATATTACCATGGATTTCATAGTTGGATTACCAAGGACAAGGGCTAATCATGATGCCATTTGGGTTATAGTAGATAGACTTACCAAGTCAGCTCATTTTCTGCCTATAAATGAATGATTTTCGCTCGACAAGTTAGTTCATATGTACTTGAAAGAGATCGTAGTTCGTCATGGAGTTCCAGTGTCTATTGTATCTGATCGAGATCCAAGATTTAATTCAAGATTTTGGAAGAGTTTTCAAGAATGTTTGGGAACAAGATTGAATATGAGTACGGCCTATCACCCCCAAACGGATGGCCAAAGTGAAAGAACGATCCAGACAATCGAGGACATGCTATGTGTTTGTGCTATTGATTTGAAAGGAAGTTGGGACGAGCATTTACCCCTGGTAGAGTTTGCCTATAACAACAGTTATCACGCCAGCATTGGGATGCCACCTTATGAAGCCCTTAATGGACGCAAATGTAGATCTCCAGTATATTGGGACGAAGTAGGAGAACACAAAATACTCGGCCCCGAATTGGTGCAGCAGACAAAGGAAGTTGTTGAACTTATCCAGAAAAGATTAATAGCCGTACAAGATCGTCAGAGGAAATATGCAGACCAGTCAAGAAAAGACATGGAATTTGAAGAAGGAAGCTTGGTATATTGAAAGTATCACCGTGGAAAGGACTAACGAGGTTTGGGAAGAAAGGGAAGCTAAACCCAAGATATGTCGGACCTTTTGAAATCCTAAAGCATATTGGCAAAGTAGCTTACGAGTTGGCATTACCTCCGTACATGGAGCACATTCACAATGTTTTTCACATATCAATGCTTAAGAAATATAATCCAGACTCCAGGCATGTAAAAGAATATGAGCCAATAGAACTTCAAGCAGATTTATCATATGTAGAGAGTCCGATAGAGATTCTAGAGGAAAGAGAGAGAGTATTGAGAAATAAAGTGGTAAAGTTAGTAAGAGTATTGTGGAGAAACCCAAAGGTTGAAGAGTCAACCTGGGAGTTAGAAAGTGATAAGAGAGAAAAGTACCCTCATTTGTTTTCTTAGAGATTCTGAGGACAGAATCCTTTTAATGGGGGAAGGATGTAATACCCGGGATATATCGTGTAATTATTTTGCTATTATATAATTATTATGTGTGTTCAGTATCTATTCTGTGAGTTAATTGTTAAGTGTTATTTGTACTTGAATATTCAAAATAATATTAATGGAGTATTTTAATTTTTTATATGTCCAAAATAAAATATAGATAATTGTCATATCTTCCTAATTATTTTTATGTTGGTTTATGGATTTATAAGAATCATATAAAATTTCTAAAATCTTTTTCCGGGTAATTAAAATCTATTTTATAAAAACGGGAACCAACCGACGTCAACTGTTGTTACGTTTTTGGAACCCGAAACTCTTTCGAGAACTCCTTCCTAACCTAATTGTAATATTCCGAGCATATTCCATGTTTCGACTTTTTCGATCCGGCGTACGGTTTGTCATGCGCGGGTCCCGGCGCAACATTTTCGATACAATATTCATTTCGGTAAATCAATAAAACTCGTATTTTCGATAAACGGGAGCTTTTTATTAAACTATCACAATTATCACTTCGTAATACGTGTAACCAGGCGCTGAGACCAAGACCGCAGTACAAATTGTACTGATTTGGATAATTATCCCGAAAACCGATACCGTTTGGATCAGTTTTTACAAATAAACGTACCGTTTTATATCCGGAATGATCCAACGGGATACTAATTTTCCGTAATTATAAATAGCCTTTTACCGTATTTTATTTCATATCAAAATCATTTACAGACAGATAATTATATAATTTTCAGAGAAAAACCCTAATTTCCTAAAACTGTTCTAAGAATCAAACAAGCATTTGGAGGTGTTATTGAATTCGGTATTGGAAAGCTCGAGTAACCAATCTGAAGGTCTTGAAGAGCTCTACCAGATTCTGTAATCCATACACCTGCAGAAATCAAGGTTATTTTTCGAAAAATTTATTTATTTTCGAATTTATTTTATTAAAAATATGAATTTTTGTTCGGATGATTGTTTGTATGATTTGATGATTGCATGTTGTAAAGCTTGTTTTCCTAATGATTTTCATATGTCATACGTCTGATTTGGAGTTCAATAACATGTTCAAATTTGAGTTTGATTTTCGAATTTTAAAATTAGGGTTTATAACCCGTATGAATGTTCTTAATTGAAATTTGGGGGTTTCTTATTCCGTGATAGATTGATGTTGTGTTATAGTAGGTTGTGTTCTCTGTGAAATTTGCAATCTAGTCATATAAGTTTCATGAACCAACGAGGTCTGTAGAGAAGGGAGTTGTGTTTTAAAGTTTTCCGATGTTCGCCGAAAACTGGAAAATTTCACGGCCAAATTCCGGCCAACTCAGGGATTGTTAGGATGAATTGATTGCATGGTTGTGTTCCTGGTGTTGTGTAGATGTGATCTGGAGGTGATGGTGGCCTGAGCATCCCTGGAACGTGTTCTCCGGCCATCCCCGACTGTTTTCCGGCGACCCCTGGAAAATTACAGTTTAGTACCTATAGTTTTGAAAACGATGCAGTTTGGTCCCTGTAGTTTCCAGACTTTGCAAAAATTGGATTTCTGTTTTAAAAATGTTTAAAAATCATATTTCCTATTTATTTTTATTATAAAAATTCGTTTTTAATTTCTGAAAATTCTAAAAATTATTATTTTAATTCTGAAAATTATTTTTAATTCACAAATAAATCTAAATTAATTAGTTAATTAATTTCAGTTAATTTCTAATTGATTAATTGGTCAATTAATTGATTAATTAATTTAATTAATTATTAATTGATTTTAATTAATTATTTAATTAGATTTAATTATTTAAAAATGATTTAAAAATTCTTAAAGTTTCAAGCTTTAAAATATTATTCTAAATTATTTCCAAGGCTCGATAATTATTCTAAAATTATTTCGGAGCCAGAATTGGCCAACCGAACCCTGTTTATTAACCCGAAATTGATCTAACGACCCGTTTTAATTCCGAAAAATGTTTTAAAAATCATTTTAAATACCAGAAAGCCTATTTATGACCCGAGACTTCTTTATAAATAATATATCATTGATTACGTGATGTATTATGTGCTATATGTGACTTGTTAATTGACTATCGGTCTATATATTCGGTGTTTACTTGATTATTGCATAACTTTCAATCCGTTAATCGGATTTGGGTAAAACGAAGGGTAGATAGAAGTATGTGTTGAATAGAATTCCATGAGTAAATTATTGATAGATGCTTATGATATGTGAGCAGAAGAGGCAAGACGTAGGAAAGGGAAACAGATAGTTGAGGAGTAAGACGCTTGTGATTGGAAACGAGTGCAGTGTAGTAAGCTAATATCAGGCAAGTGTTCTGAACTTTCTCGAGAAATTATAGTATTTGATAGTCAGATTGATATTGCAAGTGCTTTGAAGCACTGAAACCTAAACTCTGATTCCAGTTATTGTTCTTGAGCCATAAACCTTATTCTTTCTTGACCATTGATTGTTGTATACCAACACAAATCTCAAGTATACGATATTACTCCACAAATACATGTAAACAAAATCCCAAACACTGAACTGAATTACTTGTACATTCAATCATTGTATCCTATGCTTTGAAAGCCTAAATCTTTGAAACCCTGAAATGTTGATTCCTTTGTTATCCAATTCTTTCATTACCCAACATCCAAACTTTTAAATTGCCTTATTGATCCTTACAAGGATTGAAACCCTTTCATTGTTAAACATTTATTGTTGTTAATGATTTCGGTTATTTTTTATTATTGCATATTCTGTTATTATTTTAGAATTGGATTGTTTTTATAAAATTGTGGACCAGATTCGTGGTCAGACCATATAATGGTCAGTTAGGCCAATGTGTGTCTTGGATCCAGTAGTTAGAGTAATGCTGTGTGCCTTGCTCGGGGTTAGTGCGTGACTGATCAGCAGCCTAACCTTGGTTTTTAAATTAAAAGTATAATATCCAATTCTAAATCATAATCCATTGTTCACTTGATATCATAATCATATTCACCTGATGATCATTATTCTCAGTTTTGTCATTGTGACTTGCTGAGCTAGTTAGCTCATTGTGCGATGTTGTTTATATTCTTTCCAGTTAAAAAGGAACCAGTTGGTAGCAAGGATCCCCAGTCCAGCGCGAGAGCTAGGGGTTCAGGTTGAGAAAGCTGAGCTAGTAGGCTTCTTTTGGAATAATTTAAGTTTATAAAAGTTTGTAATAATGTTTAATACTTAGTTTGAGTTTGAAATAGTTGGGATTTGAACGGTTTGTAATATATTAGTGTGTTTGGCTTGTGTGCATACTTTAACCTGTTGCGGTCCGTGGTTGTTGGTAAGTAGGGTCACTGCATATATTATTATTATCTTTATGATTATTATAAGCAGGTTATAATTAAGGTGTGTGTGTGGACCCCAAACTTTTGACCCGGGTTTGGAGGGCGCCACATTGTCAGTCTTGCATTTGGACTTAATTACTTTCTCCCCCTTTTTGGCATCAGCAGATAGTAGAAGAGAGACAAGCAATTCCACTGAGGCTTGGATTTGAGTAAGTTGAGATTGCTGAGAAGCTTGATTTTTCAGAAT